>NC_142010.1:223562614-223713364 GCF_049901735.1 Notechis scutatus | reverse complement strand
ACTGGATTCCGAGAAAACATCAAACCCAAACCAGGCAATCTACATTACAGTAGAGTTTCATGCTTTCACTTATCTGGTCTAAGGCAACTTTTGATGTTCCTCATTTTAAAAATCTTTTCCTGAACAAAAAGTAGAACAGACACTGTATCTGATAGGTAAATGTTTGTTCTGGGTGGTTTATTATCTATTACCAATTGCTTATTACCCTTTATTCTTGCAGGCACAGGAAATGCTGGGGAGCTCTATTCAATGCAAATGGGATGTCTATATTAGTGTTCACAATAATATCCCAAATATGCTTTTTCAAGAGTCAACTGGACTTTTTGGCTTTTCTTTGAAGACATTTCACTTTTCATCCAAGAAGCTTGTTCCGCTCTGAGCGCAAATGTGATCTGTAATTTTTCTGGAAATCCGTTCATGTTCCCGCACCATTTGAATGGTGTTCATCCCAAAGTGCATTGTGGAGATTCTCAGACATCAAGGTAATAGTTGTCCCAAAAGTGCTTTTTCAAGAAGCAACTGGACTTTCTGATTTTTGTTTTGTTTTTTAAGACATTGAAGCTGAAGAAACTTCTTGGATTAGAAGTAAAATGTCTTCAAACAAAAACCAGAAAGTCCAGATGCCTCTTGAAAAAGCACCTTTGGGACAACAATGACCTGGATGACTGAGAATCTCATAGAGACTGGTTCACAAAGCAAACCATTGAAGAAAAGGAAACAAACACACAAACAAACACACAAACAAACACACAAACGAACAAACAAACGAATGAATGAATGAATGTTGGGACAACAGTTATTACCAGGGAAGCCCATTTGATCCCTATTTGGCACTCTTTCTATCCGCTCTTCCTCCGCCCTCCCACAAAACCCAATCTCAGGTCAACCGCTGCAGCGACAACTATTGCGCAGGCGCCGAGGACTCTCAGTCACGTGGCAGGAACCGGGGCGGAAGGGAGGAGCTGAAGATTCGTAGCGTCGCTCGGCGTCCATGGCAGCGATTTCAGTCGCCGGAAAGATGAGCACTTCCTCCTTCTCGTCTTCCTTCTGTCAAGGATCCGACGGGGCTTAGGCCGCGCTTCGCCAGGCCAGGCTTAGATTGGGTGCCATGCGGCGGCTTTGGCCGCCGCCGCCGCCACTACCGTGGCTTTTGCTGGTGCTGCTTTCGGCGGCCGCGCTGTGCGGGAAAGGAGCGGCGCCTCCCCCGCGTACCACCACGAAGCTCCCTTCCGCGTTGCCGGCCGCCCCTCTGCCAGCCGTGCGATTGGGCCTCGACGATGCGCCCTCGGGCACGCCGGGAGGCAGCGGCTCTTCTGTCGGCGAGGGAGCGCGGGGCGGGGGCGGGGGCGGCGGCGTGAACGGGAACGGCAGCATGGCCGCCGCGCCCCCCCGCTCGGAGGTCAACCAGCCCATGACCCAGCGCGCCCTTTCGGTGCTGGTCCTGGTCAGCGCTGCCCTCATCGTCTACTTCGTCATCCGGACCGTGCGGTGAGCGGCTTTTCCTTCTCGCTCTGCCCCGGGAAGGCCTGTAGATGCCCCCACCCCTTTCCCCGTGTCTGGCCCTCTGGCCGCGTAGTATGCCTGGACCTGAACGTAACTAAGGCTGGATTTTTCGGTCTGAGGGGAAAGACAGACAGCGGAGTAGTTTGCTTTGGGTCGACTCTTCTTCCACTTTCTACCCTTGTTAGTCTCCCCACGGCTTGCGTACATTTATTTGGCTCCGGTAAACATCAGGAATTATTTTGGAATCGTTTCTTTTTAAAACTTCCTTGGTTTTGCTGGGTTGGCTTACTGCAGAGTAATTTTTTGCTGTATAACTGAGTGTGGAGGGTTAATTTTGTGGCTCACTTAACGATTGTTTTGAAGGCCTCATTTGGGTTTGATGTTCCTTCACCACCCCAGAACAGGCCAACCGAATGCGGGTACAGAATAACAGAGTTGGAAGGGATCTTGGAGGTCTTCTAGTCCAACCCCCTGCTGGCTGTGTACCATTGTACCATTTCGGACAAGTGGTTGTCCAATTTCTTCTTTAAAAAGTTAAAAGGGGTAATAGACCAGTGGATGGCTAATGCTTCCTGTTCTCACACTGGAAAAGATTGGTGGGTTTTAAACTAAGTTCAAACAAGCAGAAGGTGGCTTCAAATCAATATTCTGTATGACTGGCAGGAGATAGATAATGTGCAGAGTAACCAAAGTCAAGTTTAGAATTCAAGATATAAACGAGACAGCTGTCTCCCTGTCTTTCTCTGTGTTTCTCTCACTGACAGATGGAAGTCTGAAATGCTTACACCATCTTAGAAAGAGGGTTTGAAATGTTTAGTTCTAGGATCATAACAAAATACCTGTAGTCCTTGATTTATTACCACAATTGAGCCTCAAAATACCATTGCTCAACAAGACAGTTAAATTAGTTTTGGCTCATTTTACAACCTTTCTTGCCATAGTTAAGTGAATCACTGAGTTGTTAAGTTTGTAACACGGTTAAGTGAATCTGACTAACCCAATGACCTTCTCCCGGGACACTGCAACTGTCATAAAGTATCCAAATTTTGATCATGTGACCATGGGGATGCTGCAATGGTTGTGGGTGAAAAACAATCATAAGTCATTTTTCCCAGTGCTGTTGTATGTTCAAACAATCAGTAAGCGAATGATTGTAACTCGAGGACTATCTGTTTAGCATTAAAAGATAGCCTTTAGAGATTTAAAGGAAGAATTAAAAAAATAGTACACATTTGTTATGTCTGGTGTTCTACTGAAAGGCCTACTTTCAGGCTTAAAAAATCCTCAAAAGATAAAAGAATGTTCAGTAAGTCATGTGAATTTCATTTGGTGTTAATTGGAAGCTAAAGAAGTAGATAAATGGAAGAATGGTTCCTAATAAAATGCATCTAGACTAGAGCAAGATTCCTTATTCCTTTTGCATAGATACCAGTAGACTTTTAAAGGGATCTATTAAGTGTTGACGCTAACTCAGATTTTGGAGACTTTTTTGGAATTTCTTTCAAGGTAGCCTTTTTGTGGTGTCCAAGAGATTAGGTGGGAAAGTCAACTCTCACTAGACATACACCATAGATATTTTACTGAATCATACATGAAATAAGCAGAATATATTTTGATAAGGCCTCTATCCTAAATAACAGTTTAAACTATATTTTTGAAAAATTATCAAATGTGTTTTTAGGAGAAATTTGTGAATATTTGAAATTGGTATGCTACATTTCAGTATTTTCTGTATAATGAATATATAAAAATGCATCACTAAAAACTATTAAAAATGCAAATAGGGAGGGTGATGTTGGCTACAGTAGAGAGCCATTGCAAGATCTCCTCAGTCCCCTGTATGTTGTAAAGCAGTCAAAGTTGAATCCATTATTATGCAGGCAAATAGAAGTTTGTGCATGGGATTGCATTTTCTTGTTCACCATCATTGCAGCCTTTTCTCAGAATCACTGACACTATTGTAATTAAAGGCCAACAAGCAGTATAAACAATATCTTCTGAGAGTGATTTTGGACAAATAAAGTGCAATGAAACATTTAGTGAGTACAACTATTGCTTTAACCCAAAGTTCATGCTGTATAATTGCAATTGACTCACTATTTATCTTGTAATATCACCTTCCCTGCTGAAGGTGATATTTTTTTTATTCTACAATATTTATAGTTTATTTAAATACACCTTATTTTCCTGAATAATATAATGTACACGAGAGACACAAGCTATACTACCAGTTATGAAAATCAAGTCACAAATTTACTATGGTCATGATAGAAGAAACACAATGGGATTAAATAAGACATTAAAGTTAGAGAAGGTGACAATAAATAAAAATTATTTTATATGCACACATACACTCATCATCATCACATAAAATTATTGTAAGCCACCCATAGTTACCCTATGGTAAGATGGGCAACCAATAAATTTTACAAATAGATAAATAGTCTCTTGGTGACTTTGTTCCTTGTAAAGTTCCCATTTTACATATTGTTATTACTAATGGAGTTTTTAAAAAGCATTATTTTGATATGGTAGCAAATAGCTTCTTAATGAAAGAACAATTTGAACTAGCTCATTGATTATCATGATCACTAAAAGTAATTGATATAAAGTAATAGAATAGCCTCCACAGTACACATACAGTTACAGGTTACAGCTAAATGTAAAATGTTAGTTTGTATAGAATACTGAATTAACTTAGGAAAATCATTTGTAGAAGAAAGAATAAAGTTTCTAGAGCTGCTGAGAGGAAGAAACCAAGAGGGCCAAGTGATATTCTTTGTATATTCTATGTTTCATTGGTAAGAAATTTTAGAAGATAGGATCAATTTCTTTAGCACAAAATTCAGAGCTGCAGTGAACAAATCAGTACAAAGATAAAGTTCAGAATTCAGTATTCCACAAAGAAGTTTATTTTCATATATCTACAAGCTTCAAGGCTTGACTATTTCGTTTGGCATTCGGATAGCCTTTATAAACTACAGAGTGCAGTTAATATAAATAGGCCAAATAGATATTAATTTGCATGTAAGCATTTCCCCTTCATATTTAATACTTTTAAAGTAAAATAAGAAGCAAAAGTAGTTAAAAATGAAAATTTAAATGAATATAACTGGTGATAAGAGAGGACCATTAAAACTTAGTGTGTAGGGTGCTTGATAATTCACAAACTTATCTGTATATTTTTGATCTATACAATTTATGCTCTACATTGTAGAAATATATTTAAAGTCTAATTAAATATTTTTGTATTTGCGTGGGACAAATACTAAAATTCGGGAAGGGGTGGGGATATATTTCATTATTGACTAACTCAGAATACAAACTTTGTTTAAATCTATATTGACTCAGATTTATATGCTTCAAATGTTTCATTTTTATTTTGTACACTGAAAGTTGAAAACTAATTCTGCTCATATTAATCTTCTTCAGCCCTGATTAACACATAGTAACATTTGTATTAGACTTAGACGAAGAAACAGGAAGACACGGAAGTATGGTGTTCTGGACACAAACATAGAAAACTCAGAGCTGACACCTTTAGAGCAAGATGATAATGATGATGATAACACACTGTTTGATGCCAATCATCCTCGAAGGTTAGTATCTTTATTTCAGGGAGTAAAATAATAGGACATTAGGGATTATAAAGACACATGTGAAAACAAAGTAGAATGTATTTATAAAGTAGGCATTTTATATAAGCATATATTACTACCGTGTTTCTCATATAATAAGGCCGGGTCTTATTTTTTTTTGAGCCCCGAAAAAATGGCTAGGCCGTCATTTCGGGGGTGACTTAATTCCTCCCCCCCTTGCATCTTCGGGTGGGCGGGCAGCGATGGTTTGGATGTTGACCTCGGCATTGGTGGGGCACTTCATATCGGGGTCAACTCAGGCAGCACCATATCCGGGTGTGCAACAAAAGTACTTCCTAGCAGCAAGCCCCCCCACATTCCCCCCCATTTCTCATGTTTTAATATAGGCCTTAATTTGGGGGGAGGGGCTTAATTTCATTTCATGCCTATAAAACATGCTGGGACTTCCTATTGGGGGAGGCCATATTGTTGGAGAAACAGGGTATGTAGCTTCACATATTCCTCTTTGATTAGAGATTATGGAACAGTGTTGTGCAGTTTCCAAAGGAAGATGTGTGACATCGTTGTAAATGAAGCAAACAATTATATGCAACCATATGAGAGAGAATAAGAAATCCATGGCTTTTTAATTAGATAGCAATATTCACTCTTTACAAAATCAGCTACAAGCTTATCATTGTAGTTTGTATTACATGTTTGTATTTGCTGGGGGAGAGATGACTATTTTGCTATTGCACATTGTGTTTTCTTAAAACTGTATTTCAGAAATGATAATTATGTTTAATTAAATAAGCCTTCTGTCTTGTGTTCTATTCTTGGTAGTAATCTATTTTGAAAATATTAAGAGCAGCAGTCTCCCAGGTAGCATAGGCTGTCTGTTTATTGTAGCTTTGGTTTTCACTTGCAGCAATCTGGTTTTGAAATATAGATAATATCTCCCATGGTATTCTGCCTTTTTTATTCATGCTTCAGTAGCTTTCTTGTGTCTTGTACTCAAAAATCAATACTATAAGCTTAAATATTAATGCTTTT
Source organism: Notechis scutatus (assembly GCF_049901735.1). Classification (NCBI taxonomy): domain Eukaryota; kingdom Metazoa; phylum Chordata; class Lepidosauria; order Squamata; family Elapidae; genus Notechis; species Notechis scutatus. Next base: position 223,707,230 of record NC_142010.1, on the reverse strand, counting down.
TATAAAATGCAAGCCATTTTTTCTCACTAGAACAAAAATCTATTCTTTAAATAGTGCTTTGCAGACATTATTTTTAGTCAGTTCTGACAAGGAATATCTGAAGCAGAATAGGAGTTGCAAGTGACATTCGATGGATGCTACTCTAGAAAAATTCATGGCAAATTTAACCTGTGATTGATTCGCTTTTTAAACAGATATAACAGATAATTAGACTGCTTATAATTTTAGCTAAGGTAGAGTGGGTTTTTAACTTACAATTTTTTGTAAGTTAAATCTGGAGAAAGAGAAATTATTAAAGAAGAATTGGAGTGAAATACATTTCTGATAATTACTGGCAACACAGTTCTGTAAAAGTGAATTATTAATTTATTGTTAAGAATACAGTGTGACCATGTCATTCTAGAATTTACCATAATGTTGGCACAGGTAACTGAACAAAGTTAGACTAGTACTTCAAACTTTAAGAGAGTTGACTTCAATAAACTAACAGAAAGATTAAGGAGCATTCCATGAATAGAAATCCTAGGGGGGTGGGAACAAAATGCTTGAACTCTGAAAATAAGATAATAAAGGTCAAGACCAGAGAGGAAGAAAATCAAGACATTCTAGATGAAACCAGGATGGTTGCAAAAAGAGCTCTCCAACAAACTGAGGAATAGAAAGGACAAGTATAAAAAATAGAAAGGAGTATAGAAATAGAACAAAATACGAGTAAATAGCCCTAATCTGCAAGGATGAAATCAAGAAGCTCATGGCTCAGAATAAACTAAGGTATGCAACAAATGCCAAAAATATCTCCCCAAAATGTTTCAATATGTAAGGTTCAAGAAGAAAATCAAGGAAATGATCCAACTGCTAATGGGAGATGATGGCAAAAAAATTGATAAGTAGCAGGGAGAAAGCAAAAATGCATAATTCGTTCTTTGCATCTGTTTTTACATAAAAAGAAAAAGTAGTCCAACCTATCAAAATCAGCACTATGGGAAACAGAATAGGAATACTAGGCATGGAATTGGTAAGAGAATGTTGATCTGCTTTGGACGAATTCAAATTGCTGGGACCAATTAGTTTACGTCACAGGATTCTGAAGGAGCCAGCAGATTCATTTGGAATTACTGATTGAAGTCTTTTAGAGCTCCTGGAGCAAAGGGAAACTGCCAGAGACTGGAAAAGAGCTGATATAATTCCAAACATTCAAAAAAGGGAGAAAGTGGATCCAGGAATCAGCCTGACAATAATACCTGGGAAAAATCCTGAAAAACCAGTGGATTTGTGAGCATCTAGAAATGAATAAACCGATTACTAGAAGCCAACATGGATTTGTTAAAAGTGGTTAAAAGCAATGATGGCTCGGAATAGCAAGATGGCAGCTTATACATTTAATAAATTTAATAAATAAATCTAACCTTCAGGCCTCATGAATCCAGGTCTTCAAGGATTTATGAAACAAGCAGGATTGGGTACAAACAAATCTCTGGCTATGACGTTCTATCGGGTAGATGTTATGACAATATATTATAATACATTGGATAATATGAGATCCTACTTTTATGAATATTGAATTTAAAAATATGTAACTACGTTAATTTGGGTGAGCTGGTTTTGCTTATTTTTTTCCTTTTTTTTATAGATAAGTATGTGCCTTGTGTGAAAATATTTCAATTGTGGAGCAACAAAAGAAGGCTGTTTGGAAGGAACGTGAAGCCAACATCAGTTGAGGATATGAAATGTATTATGACATCCTTAGTTTGTTGCAATAAATACTAACATTTTACTGTACCTTTTGTATATACAGAAATACTGTAAGGTCAAAGCCTATGGAAATAGCACACTAAATTTCTAATCTATTTTCAACAGGGTATTTTCGGCTTATATTAATTTGTGATCTTCTTTTTGAAAATCTTTTGTTGGCCAATTTTTTTTTATGTAAACTGGTAATTTATTTGTTTGAACTCCTTGCAGCTAGCCAAATCTAACCATGTGTCAGAGGAATGTATGTTCTTAGTAAATTAGATGTATACTGAAGCTCTGTGTGAACGATGTAAATAAATGTTTACAGTATTCCTAACATTCATTCCTTGGTCTCTGAATCTGTTGGTGTGAGATATTGATTTGGATGGAAGAAAAATTGCTTGCAGTAATGGAACTGATCTTCCATTAGCTGAGTTTGGAACCACTTTTTCAGCAAGTATAAATTAGCGGAACTTTGTTTTATGCCTAATTTCAAATTCCATAAGCTATTTAGAGAAGGACTTCTTGATAGTCTTTTAATGTAAGATGTGCAGAATTGCTAAGGCATCTTGTCAGCATTTTTCTATGTGCAAGCATTCATGGAAGCCGTTAAAGAAAATTCCACCATTATAATAACTGGAGATATATCAAATAATTTTATATATAAGTCCATACAATCTCATATGCTAATGGCTCACCTTGTTATATGAAAATGCATGGGAATGAAACAGACTATTCAGGTGTTTTTTTTTTATACACACAGACATACACTCAGCTGTTCCTTATTTAGTGTCCACCTGGTTTAGTGACCCTCTGCAAATGCCATGGTAATTTTTAAAAAATCATTTTCCAACCAATGTGCAGAGTTTAACCAGATTTCTGCGTGTGATAATAGTGTGTGCCAGAGAGACAATAAAAGTGGCTTTGCTGTACAAGAGAATTTTATCCAAATGAGACAGCAACAGCCTTGATCTTTGCAGCATCTCTCAGTCATGTGGATCCCTTAGTGATCATTTCGCTTCTGATCTAGGAAACAGGTTATCACTAATGAGAGGGTGTTTATATAATATGCATAATATTTAATTCTTAAAAGTGTGGTATAACATACACCCCCTTTCCCACTTTAACAGTAAAATTCAACTCTTTGAAAATAGGATTCATAAGTTGAAGATTCTTGGTACTTAGGAGAATTAAGAAAATACTACTACTACTATGCTACTTTTGATTTAGAAGAAATACATATCTTTCAACTTAGTTTGCCCATTATTCATAATCCACCAAAACTATATTTTGTACATAGTAATTTGGAAGAATTTTTGTCCAAATAATCATTTCAGTTCTGTAATGTTAAACATTTCTTGAGTCAAAATGTTATTGGAATATCCACACTAGATATCGCTAGATATCCAAATAAATTATAAAAATTGCCTACAGTGAAATTATTACTCTTTACTGCAGTAATTCATATAAATATGATGGATTGCAAGACTTTAAAAAAAATGGACAATTTGCAATATTCACTCATTCACTTTTTGTCTGGTCTATTTATTTTTCAAGTTGTACCTTTTAGTAAACCACTCAAGAGTTTTATTTTACTGCATTTTTGTAATGCCTACTAAATCATTTCCAGCTTCCTACATTAAGAGATCTAGTTCTTTCCATTTATGTATTTCTATACAGGTGCTGAAAACATATAATTTGATGTATTCCTTTCTGTTACTCACATGTTCATTATTGAACATCTCCATATTCTGTGTATCATATGTCATCTTGAAGTGACTTTTCTGGAGGCTCTTCCCCCTATTTAAAGCCTTCTGCATTAGGTTTGCAAGGTGTCTTCCAAACATTCCCACCTCATACAGCCCATTTCTTGCCAGGAATTTCTCATCACAAATACATCCCATAAACAGGGAATCCAAATTCTCCTCATGTATCCATTTGTTTGCTTCCAATATTCCTCTCAGCTCATAAGCTTCAGGGAGTAAAGAAAATGCCACTTCTACTCCCAGCTCCTTCTCCCTTTTATTCAATGCTTCATTGTCACTTGTAATGTTTTTAACACAATGTCTGTCCTATGTCATTTATTTCCATGTGTATCTGTAAAAAGGAATGTTTGTCAATTATCTTAAAAGGTCTTTAGGGGCTTTTCTGTCACATAAATGTGAATCCTTAGAAGGTAGCATATTTCTCTTAAACAGACTACCAGGTCCACAGATTGCTGTTTTGGTCCTTGTCAATATCCTGTCCCTCATCACAACTGCCTCTAGCTTACAGCCTCTAAGGCAAGTCATCCTTTATTTATACAGCCTGTAGAATCCTATTCTTCAGTCCTTGAGGCTGTAGCAGCTGTTATCTTTCTAAAAAAAAATCTATGCAGAGGCTTTGGAACTTATTCTGAAGAGCCAAAGAAAAAGTGTCCATAAAAAGTATCATCCATTGTATCATAACCAACCATTTGCCTAGCTTTCTTTTATTTTCAAAATGGCCTCTTAGTATATTGTCCTTCCTATGATGGATCCAAGAAAGGCATCAAGCTAGAAAGCCAGACACCATGAGTTCAAGTCTAAGCCGTAAATGCCGACTGAGTGACTTTGGGCCAGTCACTCTCTTTCAGCCCAACTCCCCTCACAGTGTTGTGGGAAAAATAGGAGGAGGAGATGTGTTGGATATGTTCTCTGTATGTGTTATTTGTAAAAATAAGCCACGATACAAACAAAATCCTTATGATTTTAACTGGAATATGGACATCATAGCCCTGTAACCTTCTCTTGCCGGAGAGTCAACAGCCTACACTTGTAGCATGTGTTTGCTATAGTTAGTAGCAGTTCCTCCACACTTCCATCTTAGAAGAGCTGGGCTGGGACATATGCAGCTTCTTCACTTCCCTGATCAAACTCCTACTTGCTGTCCTTGTTTATTCATTCAGTGAATTTTGAGTATTATTTTTTTTCCAAGAAGAAGGGCATATTCCTAAAGAAAGCATTGAGTTTTGGTTTATGAAAGGAACTTGTGTTTAAAGGGGACACATCAACAAGGTATGTTGTGTAAATGAAGTTCCCCTCAAAATGTTGAATGATTATTTGCAAAGCATGTTGGGACCATCTATGAATCAAATGTGCTTTCACATGTGTGGAGATCTGCAAAGCAACTGTGCCATAGTTTCTGGATGTAGTTTCATTAACATTTTGTAGACAAGTCTCTTCATTCATGCTCAAGTGCTTTAGAAAGCAACCTTTTCAATTCTTTTCACTGTCCTACTCTGAGAATTTCTCTATAGGGATTAAAAATCATGTACATCAAGACACTGCTCTGCATAGTGGCAGCTTTCCGTTTAATTATATCTTTTTAATTTAAATTGCAAAATGGGACAATAAGGCTAAGAAAACTGTGTGGATTCCACACAGTAGATTATTTTAATTAGGTCTTTCCATTTTGGAGCTCCCAAAAGTTTACTTGCTATCAGATGTTCTAAACAAGTCCCCCCACCCACCCACCCCATTTTGTGGCATAACCTGTCGAAATAGTGGTGATCATAAAGAAATTGTTCATTCTCTCTATTCTCATTTCCTGCTTTTATTTAATTTGCAGGATGAGTTCTAAATATGTTGTTCCCTTTAACTGGATTAATAGCCATTTGGTTGACATCTAATAGAGCGTTAATATTTTCCAAGTACTTTTTATTTTTCATTGTGGTATCATTTGATAGCAAGAGTTATGAGTAAGAGAAGCTTGCTACTGATTCCTGCAAAAATCTAGGACAATCTTCAACTTAGCATCTTCTGCTATGATTGTGGTTAAATAATGAATACAACACATTGTCAAAGACTGACCACCCTGTTGGTAGAATTTCAGTCTAGGAATACTAGGGAGACAAAGGTAATAGGAGCTTATGTTTTCAGAGTTTTAAAACAGTAACACTATGTAACATCTATCGGGAACATGAATATTATTAAATCTGCAAAGTATTTTGAATTATATTTGAGTCACCCATTGAAGAGGTCCTTTTAGGTCAGACTAATTATTACTAGGGCTCTTTGAGAGATTTAATTCTTTCTATATTGCTATACATTCAATAACAAGAGATGCTTAACATTTCAATCTTATACATGGTTAACATAGCAATTTGGTCAATGTGCTTTTGTGAACAAGAAAATGCACTTTTCTTTAAATCAATGTTTATATTAAGAATTTTATTTAATTCTGAGCTGATACTTAATATGTAGAGATAAAGAATCATACAAACAGGGCTAGAAGCAGGGGTCAGATTCTACTGGTTCACACCTATTCGCTAGAACCTGTTGTTAACTTTCTAAGCAGTTCAGAGAACTGGTTGTTAGAGGAAATTTCCTTTTGTTTTTGTTTTTTTCACTTTACAGGCCCAATCCTGTAAGGAAGGCATTCTTTACATTCTGGTGTTGTGGCTTACAAAAACTGCCTCTCCCTTAACCCTTATTACATATTTGGCAGGACTAGACTTCTTGTCTCCGAAGCTTCTCTGGAATTTTTTTTTCTCCTTTGCTGGTACTTTGCTTGTGTGGAGCCGGAAATTGACATGTGTAACCATTTCACTTGGAAACTTGACAGCTTGACTTTCTTAAAGGGGAAGGATTGTTTTAAACTTTTTACACTGCTATTGGGAGGAAATACTCCCCTGTTGGAGTTAGCATTTTGAAGAAATAATTGAATAACGAAGCAGAGCTGCATAATGACAAGGAACCAAGATGAGTGACATTCAGCAAGGCATCTTGGCTAGCTAGAAAGATTGACATTCAGAGGTGAGTTTACATACCATTTCTGAGTTTTAGTCTAAAACTGGTTTTTAGTGAAGTTTAATTCTGTGCTTGGTGATGTTTAATCCTGTGTTTATTGATGGAATAATTTTCTCTATTTAGCTTTGTTTGGAAGGAAAAGGTTAATCTCTGTTCCTGAAAAGAAACTGGGTTGAGAAATCTGGCTAGTTCCTATGTTTATTTGTTCTGGTAATTGGTTTAACAAACAACAACTACAGTTGTGATTTAATTCTTTGTATTGTGTTTGATTTTTTTTTTCCTGCCTCATGGTTTTTTTTCTATCTGGGAAGGGGGTCTTCCTTCACTGCTTTAGTGGTATCTGACACTGTCCTTTTGGGATATACTTCCAAGAGGCAGGATGCAAGCTTGGCACTGATTTTTTTTATTGCCTTTCTGGCAGGCATGTGACCTTTCCTTAAATCTGGATGATTTCCTTAGGATATCTTGAGAGGTGAATGAGACCAGCTGGTATCTTTAAGTGGTGTAAATAGATCTAAGGATTGCTTCTCCTGAGTGTGCTCTTTCTGGAGAGCTTAAATGACCTCTCTGCTAAAGGGTTTCACTTTATGAGCAAGAGTTGGCTGCTGATATAACTATCAGCATTTTAATTATTTTAATTCCTCAAGGTGCTCTGGCACTCTGCCTGATTTGTAACTCCGGCTTGCAGGTATTTTTAATATAATGATTGGTATTTACAGCAGCTTTTTGCAAGCAAAGAAGCTTTTTGTATTTTTGTACAAGTAAGTTCATTTAGTGACCATTCAAAGTGACAATGGCACTGAAAAAAGTGATTTATGACCATTTTCACACTTACGACCATTGCAGCATCCCCACAGTCACGATAGGCCAGGCAAGGGGAAGCGCCCCTCGATGTGAGTGATGTTGAATTGGCCACGCCTACCCAGTCACATGACCACCAAGTCCCGCCCATAGAACCAGTTGTTAAAAAATTCGAATCCCACTCCTGGTTAGAAGGGATCTCAGAGGTCGTCCAGTCCAACCCCCTGCTCAAAACAGGAGTCTTATACTACCCAGTCAAATGGTTGTCCAGTCTATTTTTGAAAAGCGCCAGTGATGGAGCATCTGCAGCCTTAGGAGATAAGCTATTCCATTAATTGCTCTTACTGTCACAATATTTTTCCTTACTTCTAGGTTGCATCTCTCTTTGATAAACTTCCTCCCATTACTTATTGACCTGCTCTCTGGTGCCTAGAGAATAAAACCCTCAAGTATTGGAAGACAATTATATCCTCCCTGATCCTTCTCTGTGATAGGGTAGACATATCTAGGTCCCTCCACAGATCATCATACGATGTAATCTCCAGATACTTTATCATCTTTGTTTGTTCTTCTCTGCATACTTTACAGGATCTCAACATCTTTTTTGTAGTCAGAACTGGACGTAGTATTCCAAATATGGTCTCACCAGCACAGTATAAAGTGATATTATCATTTCTCACTGTAATAATGATTCTATCGCTCTATTGATGCAGTCTAAGTTTACATTGGCTTTTTTGGCAGCTGCAGCATACTTCTGGGTCATACTTAAGTGGTGGTCCACTCAGACACTTAGATGCCAAACACAGTTAATATTGTTGAGCCAGGTGCCCCATAATCTACACCTATGCATCTGGCTTTTCCTGCCTTAAATGTAGAACTTTACTTTTCTCATCACTTAACTGCATCTTGTTGGATATGGCCCAATGCTCAAGATTCAAAATCCTTCTGGAACTTAACCCTATGTTCTAAAATATTAGCTATTCCCACCAAATTGGAAATTTAATGAGTTCCCCTTCTCAGTAGATTATTTAGAAGTGGAAGAATACTAGGCCCAATTCAAAACCTTGTGGTACCCCATTGCATGCTTCCCTCCATGTATATGCAGTTCCATTAAGGACAACCCACTGAGTGTGTTTAGTCAACCAATTGCAAATCCATCTATTGTTGGTATGGCTATCCATATTGTTTTATCTTACAAAGAAGTAAGTTGTGGGAAGTAGAAACCAATGCATAATCATAATAAGATTCACAGTTTCATTCTAAACTGTTTGAGTATAAATTGTTTTGAACCTTCATTTATATTATTTATTCTGGATGTGCATGAAATGGAAATGCATGTTGTTTTTGACTTGCCAAAAAATATTTCATTGCATAAGTTTTGTGAACTATTTGGATTCACCATAGTTTGGTATATTTTTATGGAAATGAAACATTACTGGACATTTTTACTATGGCAACTGGTGTGATTTCAAACAAGCATCTTTGGCTGCAAAGATCTGGATGGCTACCATCATCCAAATGACCAAAGATCTGTTTGGGAACAAACAAATTTAGAAAACTGACCAGGGGTGGGCTTCAAAAATTTCAGCAACCAATTCTCTGCCCAGTTGCTGGATAGGCATGGCCATGATGGGTGTGGCCTAGTTGGCCTCCTGCACCATGGTCGGGGGAGGGACTGTTTTCGCCCTCCCCAAGCTCCAGAGGTTTTCCCTGAGCTTCCAGGAGGGCAAAAACAGCCGCCCCCAGGCTCCGGAGGCCAGCCTATTTTTCAGCCTCCCCAAGCCTCCATGAGGGCCCTGCACTTACTTGACATCCAAAACGGACCACATGGAGACTCCTTGGAGCAGTGGGGCAGAGTGGGAGGGGAGGGGTGGGAGGGAAGGGGCCATCCAGGGGTAGGATTTGCGGGTTCGCCAAACCATGCAGCATCTTAGCTAGAGGATCTTCCGAACCCATGCGAACCTGCAGCAGCCCACCCCTGAAACTAACTCTCTACTGCCATCTAGTACAAGTGGCACAAAAATGAAATAAATTAAAATATAATTTTTTTAAAAAAATCTAGAGGTTATCCAGATTTTTGCAGTTCATCTCTGGTAGTTTTATATCTAGTCTTCCTTGAACATAAAAATATATTTGCCTATCTATATATCCTAACTGAAAAGAATATAAATAGAGTTAGTCAGGCTCTTTGTCTTCGATCTCTGGCAGAAGACATAACCCTTTCGATCAGTTATCTACACAGAACGTGAGATGTACCTAAAAGGAATGGTTTAAAAAATATCAAAATAACAACCATAACTATGCAATTGTCAAGCCTAGAATTGGAACAATGTCTTTTCTAAGAAAAAAAGTAAATCTCTGCTATATGTCTTCATTCATTCAAAAGAATAAATTGTCTTTTTTAGTGATGAATTGACTGTCTAGGAAACTGATTGTCTGGCCTGACCAGTCTTTCAAAAAAGTACATCTTGTTGTGGTTCACCGGCAGCTTGTGCAGAAAGCAGCGGAATCAGACAGTGGGAAGAACAGGGACCAGTCCAAGAGTCTGGAAAGGACTCAGATGAGGGTCCTGCATCCGATTCAGAGATGGGGCCGGGACCATCTGGGAGTGGTGTGCTGACTCTGGAGACTCCAGAGTCTGGGAGCAGCGAGGCAGAAGAATAAGGGGAGCCTGTTCCCAGTGCGTGTGTGTGCAGAGCTGTTAGAAGGCAAGAGCAGCTGAGACAAAAGGGGTGACTCGGGAGTAAGGCTTGGAGGTGATTGCCTCCTATAAGGTATAAAGGACATGCAAAGGTAAAGAAAACTTTGTTGGAAGCAAAGTTGTTTGTTCTGTTCGGATTAATCCTTGAATATCTGTGTGTACTTTGTACTTTGGTTGGTTTTTAATAGTTCATTTGGCACTTTAGTTGTTGGCAGCAATTCAAAGGAGAGAAAGGTGGGTGGTTATCTCGAGGGACTGTTTGGGACTCATTACAGGCTGGGAATGAACATAATTCCCAGCGTTGAAATCAAACGAGTTGCTTTAACTAAGTGTGTGCTTAATTATGGTCTCAGGAAGCCTTGGTCAGAACACATCTAATGTTCTGTTTTACATTTCTAATATGGGAGAAAAGCGTCAGTGTATGTAATCTCTATGAATAGTTGATCACAAACCAAACAATGGTCAGTTTCATAATCTTCTACTCAGGTTTTTAGGTTCATAACCTATCAGTGGACATAGCTGCTAGAGACTAGGCCTTTTTGAATCTCTTTTTGAGTTCCAGGTTGTTATCCTACCTTTTTTTTTTACATACAATTTAAGGTGGCAAACATCTAATTCTCCTGCCTCCCATTTTCATCACAACAGCAACCTATGGGGTGAGTTGGGATGAGAGGTAGGTCACCCAGCCAGCCATTATTCCTAAGGGAGGCCTAGAACTCCTTCTTTAAACCAAACAAGATCTTAGGTTATGGAATCATAACATCATAGAGTTTCAAAGCAACACTTTACTTCAAAATGTACTGAGATGATTTACTGATTTGAATAATTGAATGACCAGAACTTATTATAGGAGGTCTCTAGTAAGGACTAACTGTGTGCCTGATTTTAACAAAAATATATTTTCATAATGTAACATAATATTATAAAATAGAAAGAAATTCAAATTGTATTACTGGGATAACAAGAGTAATCAAAAATTGTAAGATAAACTGGGATCTAGTTCACTTGACAACACATTTTATTTATCTCTGCCTTTCTTTTAAGAAATTTAAGTGGATGGATACAGTCTCCTACCTACATTTTATCTTCATAACCTCCTGTGTAAAATGATAAAATGAGAAATAGTAAATGGCCTAAAGATAATAAGTTTGAATAAAGAAGCTAAATTTGGTCTCCTAAATGTGCATCGAAATGAAAAGCTGATATAATAAAAGGATAGGGAACTTAATTAGCAAAGAAGATAATGTATAAAGATAGACTTGTCCTCCAGATGTCTTATGCCTTAGGCACCTAAAGTATAGATTATATTTTCTGATTTCAGTAATTAAGAGCTATGCACTAGTTGCTAATGATTTCCTGTTTGGTACCCAGATCCTGGTAGTCTATCTACCCCATTAGTGTGCAATTTATGCTGCCCTCAATATACATTAAATGAGAAGCTCCCTTTCTTTAACAAAAAATAATGCTGTTTTCAGACAAAGGCAGTACAAATCATTCAGTAAAGTGCTTTATCCATTTGCAAAGTGCCTTAGGATCTGCTCCTTGAGAAGAAATCATTCTGTCCCAGCTCTCACCAATGGAATATTGCTATCTATCCAGCCAAGAAGTAAAAATGGAAGTACGCTCACAGGTTCTGCACACATATGCCCAGAATTGTTTAGGAAGCCTCCAAAACAGCAGCCATGAAAAGGAAAATCTGGGTTTCAATTTGGTTATCCATATATTAAATAAATATTCTGATTGACACAAATGCTAAAGTCTATCTATACCTTTCTTCAAATCATTATATATTTCCTATCGTTGATCGCACAATCAGTCAGCTGTTTAGATTTCCCTACTGCTGACTCTGCCTAGTTTGTCTTTACAATTTGAGTTACTTCTGATTTCCTTGCCTGGGTAGACCTTTGCAATTCTTCCAGTTCTGATTTTGTGAATATCTTATTTCATAATATAAATTAACATTGATCTACTAGCCTCTGTTCTGATTCTGGATGTTGTTCTTTCCAGAACTGGTACATTCTTTTCAGCTATTCTCTTTTTGTTGAACGTGATCTGTAATAACAGATCATCATTCCTTTGTTTCCAATTTTTGTATATTTACAACAGGTAAATATATCTTCTTCCAATAGTCTAGACAGTCCGGAATTCCGTAGCTCATTTATCACCAGATGTCCAGGAATTCCAATACCTGTTTTGACTGGATGAAGAAATCCTAATTCACAGATTTTATGACTTTGGAAGCACAGTAAGGCAAATACATTTTGTGGGCACACTCTTCAGAAATGATCCAGAAGTATTCAATCAGAGCAGGTTCTGACCAGTTCTGGAGAACCGGTGGTGGAAATTTTGAGTAGTTCAGAGAACCGGCAAATCCCACCTCTGACTGGAGATTTTATAGTATCCTTCCCCTACCATGCCCACCAAGCCACGCCGACAGAACCGGTAGTTTAAAAAAAATGAGTCCCACCACTGTATTCAACAATATGGTCCTTGAAGTCTCTCCGCTTTTTTCAGGCTTTAAGTGAGCTTGAAAAAAGGTATGCCTGTTTTAAGGAATTGATTCCTGAAAATTAATGTGGCTTTGAAAGTAGTTCCATGGTTTATTCTAAATCACGCAGCAGCCAGAAAAAGAGTGGCTGGTTTGACAAATATCAGGGAGCTATTTGTATTAGTCTGAGACCCAAATGATTTTCCAGATGAAAAATAAAATGAGCATTGCCTTGTGCTGACAGAAAAGCTTGAAAAATAGTTCTGCGTATAACTTGATCCCAAACACAATAAGCTTGAAGTGTGTGGGCTGGGGGAGGGAAGGGGGCAGGCTATTGCTTTAAAAAGAACTTGCTTCCACTCAAGTGCATTTTGGACTGAAATGTTTGTTTGATCTGGGTATCTTCTGTTAGACTTTTTATTATGTCACCTCAATTTATAGCCATTCAAACAAATACAGGCCACATGTATGTTGGTTGTTTATACTGGCCAGTGCTATGAGAATTTGCTTTGATTTATTAAGGACTACTATAGGGGGGACAAAATGAACACATAACAAAGGCCACCTGTATGGACAAAATTGCATACAATTGTATTTGCGCATACAATAAATCAGGGGTGTCAAATGGGCGGCCCACAGGCGGGATGTGTCACGCACAGGCCATGCCCACCCCAGCTCTGCAAAGGGAAAAATGTCATGAAACATCACATGACAGCAATGTGACACAGCAAGTTTGACATCCGTGCAATAAATGAACATTGCAGAAGCTATAATGCCATTACTGTACTTCTGGCAAGTTCAATGGAAGTCTTCTTAGCATGAAGAAAGGAATGCTTTGAAAATTCATACCCTACTATCCAATCCCAACCCTTCCCACCCTCATGCTATTTAAACTATCTGGGGAAGCAGCTGAACTATGGTAAATGCAGGTGGGCTGCAGATAAAGTTTAACCATTTTTTTTGGAAGCTATATCACATAGAGGTAGACTTGGTACAGTAAAATAAGCTAATTTTAAAAGAAAGAAAGGTAAGACATGATTCCCAGCAAGTCTACTATTCTTTTTTTCATTTTTTTGTATATCCTGTTACAATTAGTAGCAGTTTACATTAAGACACTGCAGAAACATATGTAACATTGGATTCACATTCATGCAGGAGTAGAAAACATAATCCCCAATATGCAGCTGTGGCCAAGTCTTTTACCAACAAATTAAAATACATATGAAAGCTTGGACCCATTTTCTTAATTGCACACTTCTGCAATGGTGTTTTAAAATGAAAAATTACATCTGGAAACAATTGAAGTTGATTCCCATTTTTATTGAGCCTTGATACTGTGAAACCTCTGAAATAATGACATGAGAATATGAGACTTTAATTTCATACCAAATCAATCTCATTGTGTGAGTTATCTTTTGAAGAAATAAAAGCCTCTCCTTCCAAAGACAGGGTTTTAGTACATTAAACTCTGCAAAGTATACAATCACATTATGTTATCTCACACATGTAGAAGCAATGGGATTTCTTTCTAGCTTGCCAGGACTCTCAGGAGATTGACATCTTTAACACATTAATTCATTTAATCATAAGGAAGAGACGATAACATAAAAGTGAACAATGTAGTGAAAAGGTGCAAATGTAAAAATAATCCAGATATTGGCATGGGTGTGTATGTGGAGGTATGAATTTAATAGAAGTTTTCCATAATGCCAATCATAGGAAGGAACTTAGCTGCATCAGAATAAAGCAAGAAAGGGTTCAGATTATTACATGGAAGGAGCTTGATGTCAAAATGATACTCTAATCTGATTTCTAGTTTCCCAAAATGTTTCTTCTGAAAAAACAACAACACCACTTTTATCATTCTCATAATGTTTTAGAGTTGTCTTAGAATTTATTTTAGGTGTGCCTTTGAGGGTCCTGCGTTATCGTATGATGGCACAGCTGCTCTTGTTTGTTCTTTTTCTAGCCATCTCTGATTCTATTTCCTGATGTGGTACAGCCTCATAAAAACAACTTACTTATGATAGCATTTGGGAGTGGGGATGAAGGGGAATTTTAATTTGAGAGGGCAAAGAGGCTGCAAGCTGCTGAAAACATGGTTTTCCAACAAATAGACAAAACAGTCCTCTGCACTCTTAGCTACCTTGTGACTAAAGAGAAGACTATAAATACTATGTCCTGCCCATCAGAAATTCACCAAATGTACTTCCTTTGGGGGGAAAATGATTTCATTTCCATCAAGCTGAATAAGAATGTATTAAGGGAAGATGGAGGAAAATTTCTGCAAAATGCTTCTGAAATAGAGGAGGAAAAAGGAGGAAAAACCTGACTAACTTTTTTCTGAGATTAGAAGCTTAATAGTGCTTCCCTTCTTAGTAGCAGAATAGAAATACTGTAACTAGGAACTTCAAAGCTGTGGGAAGTTGAAACAACATTCGGAAAACCAAACACATCCACACTGTTATCAAGCAAACAGAATGGATGCACTACAAAATCACCTATGAATCAAGTTCCACTGAAAGGAGACTTGAGTTTATTTACTTTGAAAATAACAAATTGCAAAAGGTTTTATTTGCAATGCATCTAGAAATGCTAAGATGAGATAAAAGCTTTTAACTGAAATAAGGAAAGTTATTTTTCTATTTTAGAATATAAAGCTGTTCAGTGAAGCCAACTCTTCCCTTACAAGTGGCAAATTGAAGAAAATATCAGGTTTTTCTGCTGAGATCTTTGTCTGCGTAATGTGTTGTGCTGTCCTTCAAAATATTCCTATTCATATAAACTGAACTTATCAGGCAAAATTACAATCAATTACTTCCTTTTTGTATTATTATTATTATTATTATTATTCTTCTTCTTCTTCTTCTTCTTCTTCTTCTTCTTCTTCTTCTTCTTCTTCTTCTTCTTCTTCTTCTTCTTCTTCTTCTTCCTCTTCCTCTTCCTCTTCTTTTTCTTCTTCTTCTTCTTCTTCTTCTTCTTCTTCTTCTTCTTCTTCTTCTTCTTCTTCTTCTTCTTCTTCTTCTTCTTCTTCTTCTCGTAGACTATTGTACACATTGTGAAATTTATTGTTCTGGTTTTCTTAGTTTTTCTCATGTTAATAAT
Organism: Notechis scutatus; assembly: GCF_049901735.1. NCBI lineage: Eukaryota > Metazoa > Chordata > Lepidosauria > Squamata > Elapidae > Notechis > Notechis scutatus. The sequence continues at coordinate 223,691,635 of NC_142010.1, read as the reverse complement.
AAAGTTAAAGTTAATGTTAATAATAGCAATTGTTGAATGAAGATCTGTGCTTACTTACAAATTAAAGTTAATAGAAAGAACAAAATCCCAGATTTCCACTAACGCTAAACAAAAGAATGACTTTATCCAATTTCAGTGAATCAGAGTTCTTATTTTTACAAGACTAAACACATTCTGGCTCATTTCGTAATCGGTTTGCAATTTTTACTATTATTAGTCCAAAAATGTATATGCTTTTTTTGCATAGTTTTTGTAATATAAACATTTAGTATGTTTTTTTTTTCTGATATGTGTTTTGTTCCCTAATATATGCACTTTGCAAATGATATTTTTCTGCATATAATGTGTTTTTCTCAGCACTTTCCCTTAATCTATGCAGCTCTACCCTGCAAAAAAAAAAAAAGAAGAAGCCAGCTACATTGCAACATTCTGGAAAGTGAAGATTTCAGCTTATTATCTATTTGAGAAATTTAAGAAAAATAAAAGTAAATGAAATTTGTACTATATCCTTTACAATATGATCACACATAATTTTTGTTTGGATTAATTTAATATGGACAAGTTGTCTTTATATGTATGGAGATAATGATCTTAAATTCCTTTCATGTTTTTCAATAATATTAAGGAACAATAATAAGATGAAGACATAGCTCAAAAACAATTCATAATTACAATAGAAATATGGTATTTTATTTGGGAATTATTTATATACTATAATTCTCTATGCAGTCCTATCTAAAGTTTGGGTTTCTCTTGCATAAAGTCTTTGAAACTTTGTAATTGATTTTTTTTATTATTATTTCAGTTATGACAAGAACTGATTCTCCAGAAGCATAGTCTCAAAAATCAGACATCAATAGATACATAAAGTATAACCACATTTACAAAAGAAACAATAAAAAGCTAAAATGGAAACAAAAAGATTAGATCACCTCCTTGAAAACAATCAATACCCAGATAAGCAGGAGCAACTGCAGATAACAATCAACAGTGAACAGCAACCTAATCAAGAAACTATCAAGCAGAAAACAACACCTCCACCACCAAATACTGACAAGGCAAGCTATTGTATATAAACAAAGAACAAATACTATTCCTTTGGGAAGTTGGTACCTAGCTGGGTAGTGAAACATCTGCATGAAAACAGCCAAGCTCAGAGAGCATTAAGGTTCAGCCCTGAGCTATATATATTCTCTTCTATTGGCACTCTCCCTGTAATTAATGGGGGGAAAAACACCTGCCCGATGTGTATTATATTCTAAAGTTACTCAAGGTTCATGAGAAAAATCAGTGACACATTATAAGACCAATTTTAATGAATATCTAGTCTGGGTAGAATATACAAATTAATGAGTTTGTTCAAATAAAATCCAATCCAGAACGTACAATAAACTAAGTTAAAATAAAAGCTATCTTATGTGAAGAGCAGCTGAAATCAGGACCATGGATAGCACTACACAATTTTGTGGATCAAATTTTTTTTATCTCCAACTAAAATAAAATGTAATCGTTGCCTCAAAAGCCTGTTAAACCCAAAGGACATCTCCTCTAGGCAGCCACAATGTTGTAGAGTGAACAAATGTTCTATCACCATCCTCTTGTAGAAAGTTGCTAAATTATTTAAAATCCTAAATTAGATTTTGTAACTGCAGATGCCTGAAGTTCAGAAACTTCAACTTAAACTAATTGAACAATTTAAGATGGATGGCTGGATAGCTGGATAGATAATAGATACATTGATATTCTGGCACAGCCTGGCAGCCCAGAAAAATGTTAAAATGTGCACAATCGACAATTACAATTTAAATAGATAAACCAGAATTTTCAAAAAGAAAATATATACTGTATAACATCCAGTTTGATATAGTAGTTAAGGCACCAGCTTGAAACCAGGAGACTATGAGTTCAGGTTCTGCAATAGACATGAAACCATCTGGGTGATCTTTGGCCACTCTCTCTCTCCCTCCCTCCCTCCCTCCCTCTCTCTCTCTCTCTCTCAAGGAAGGGCAAATCACTTCTGAAAATCTTGCCAAGAAAACTAAAAAATTCCACAGCTTCCATCAGCTGTTCATGCAGGAGCTATGAGTCCAGAATGACTCCCTGATTCTTGCTCATCTAGAGATAACAATGGGGTCAACAGAGAAGACGAATGAAAAACAGCACTCCAGCTTGTTCTCTCACATCCTGACCTATAGATCCTTAAAATTTTGTCACAATATATTAGCCTCAACAATCATGATTTCATTATTTTGTAGTGCTTCCACCCATTTTGGCCTTTCTTCTTCATGTAGAAAAGTAACACTCAGTTCTTTTTTTTTTCCCCACTAAAAGTATATCTTCCTGACATCTTCTTTCACTTTTGGGAAACTTTTCATTTTTCCATCCCACTGACCAAGCATTTTATAAAAGTCTAACACATCTCTATGTTACAGCTTCTTCTTCACTTCCAGAAATTCAGTCTGATGTCTTATTCTCTGAGAATTTTTTTCACTTGTGACTACTTTCCCAATTCATTTTGTAGCCATGACATCCCCTCAGTTGAAGAAGTACAGTATGTGCTTTGAAACAGATACTACAAGGCCTGATTATGTGCCCATAAGATGATGTCAACTCTTGGCAATCACATATATTTTTCCAGGAAGATGGCTCCTCAACTTAGTTCTTCAGTCCCACAGGCAATACTTGTATGCTATTATGTTAGGATTTAGTAGCAGAATCTTGTAGAAGTCTGACAGAGATCTTCTCTTACCATATCGTACCAAAAAGAATCAACTCAAAGTAAATTTTTGCTCACCTCATCTTGTCTATCCAGGATAAGTTAATGCTTACATAAGTCATTGAATTCTTTCTTCAAGGGCATTTCTGAACTCTCTACTCATCTATAAAGACATTGTCCCTTCCTTGTTTTTCATAGAAATCAGATAGTCCTTCATCCAAATTCTGTTCATGATTTTCACTTGAATCAGAATATATCATGGTCTATCTTTTTTCCTGTCAATCCCCTGTGAAAACATAGCTCCCATGTTTGAATGACCATCATATTATTGCCTCCTACCTGGGCTATATGGCTTGATTCCACCAAGATCAGTGCTTATTCTTGGATTTTCAAGGTCCATCTAAAGTTTGTGGTCATCCTATGAGCAATCAAACTATGTTAGAAACTGTCCAATCAGCCATTTCCTTTTCTAATTTATGGTCTTCTCACATGCAACAAAAGCACTGACATCTTACCATTTTTTATTGGAACAACCAGAGAAGGCGGCATGGCTTCAGTCTTCTACTCTTATTATAATCTAGACCTTCATTTCTACAGGAAGCAATATTGGAAGGACTGTCCTCTTCTTGGTTATCTTATGACAGTCAGGTTTACTTTAGGTAAATAGAGTGCTAATCATCCATGTGAATCAGATGCCATGATGAAACTGGTTACTAATCTGTGCCCATACTTCCTTAAATGGTTATTTATGAATCCACACACATATACATCCTACTTGGCCTCAAATAATTCTGGTTGGGTTTTTTTTTTTTTTTTTTTTTTTTTTTGTTCCTTCCATGTCAGATTTAGAAACTGAGGGGCTCAGCAGAACCCACACCTAGCTATTTGGTACATATTTGAGACTCTCGCCAAATATTTCTATAAGCTTAGGAAGTTCTAAACAAACACCTAATTCCCAGTGTATGAGTTCATATTTGAAGAACTGCATTGTACTTAAGAAATCAATTATTCCCTTTGTTCTTTTCAGATGTTCTTAAATTTTAATCAACTTCTACCAAACGCGACTGTTAATTCATGCTTGTTCACTATGGAAAATACACACAGACAAAGTTTTGTTATGCATAGTTGTCATTACAACAGTGGGAAAAAAATAGCTACAGAACTGCCACTGTATCTCTTTCAGCCAAAGGAAATTACCTGCCAAAATGTTAATTCTTCTTTGGCTTATTATCAGGTATGAAAAAAGGAGAGAGAAGTAACTACTTTACTGAAAGAAAAAAATATTTTTATTTATGACTTAACTGCATTTGCTAGATGAAATCACCAAAATGGGGAGAGGAATTATGGATCTCTTGATTTTTATTTTTGGGTGGGGAGGGAGCTCTTGCTCAACATGCAGATATAACTCCTCTTAATTCCATTAATAACTGATCTGACTAAGGAGGAAGTGGCGAGTTATGATTTCCAAGATGCTCAATAAATATATGTAATTGAGATGCAACTGTTCAACTGTTATTTCTTTTTTATTATTACAATCACGGTGCACAATGAAAATTGAGTATCATAAATGAACTGAATGAATGAATGAAACTTGACAACTGAAATTATTACATCAAAATTCATTCAGCCAAATAGAAAGTAGAATAGAAAGTAGAAGTGTGGAAGATTGACTTTCATAATTCTTAGAATATTCACTGTAAAGCTGGGAATTTGGCAGATTGTAGTCCAACGTGTATAATTGAAATGCAATCTGTACCTGTATCATGAACCACCACAATAACATCATCAATGGAGTTACAATGAAAATAGTAATTGTAATGAAATTGACATCAAAAAAGGTTGTGATAAAGTAGTAAATACACAATAAATTTGATTTAGGGCCAGGGGCGCTTTGAGACATTCATCCTTCTTTTCTACATTAGAAAATTGATTTTAGTAATCTTGAAACTAAGTTAGAGATCAGTACTAAGATATGCTTTTTCCCCACAAAGATTGCTTTCCTTGAAGCTTAGGAGGTTTATTTCTTATTTATTTATGATATTTTTTAATCTCTCATGCCTCAAAGTGCCCTTTATTATTTTTTATAAACAACTCAAGGAGGCAAATAACACTCTTTCCTCCTCATATTTTCCCTACAATGACTCTGTGAGGTGAATTTTGGCTGAAAGGGTGGTTTTTCATATGGTTTTTCATGCCTAAGGTAGGACTGGAAATCACAATCTCCTGGTATGTGGATAAATCCACTAATATTGACAGTTGCTCTGTCATTAGGCTTGTCAAAGTGTGGAATTGCAGTTTGACCTTGGATTGCTATCATCAGGATTCTCATTATCAACATCCTAATTCTTTACAGCACAAGTGTCCTTGGTGGACTTGATAGTAGTTCTGGCGGAGATGGAGTAGAAGGCCAGATGACTGGAATACGGATGGTAGGTCAATTGAAGCATAAATCATTGGTTCCAAGCTCTAGGAGAGAAAAAAGCATATCTGATGCCAACTTTCTTATGCTTATATTAGGTATTGCAGTAGAAGCATTTTCACAGTCATTGTTGGGCTAGGTACAACTCATTATTTTGAATTTTCCTCATTGTATTACCCTTCCATTTTCTGTTTTAGATTCCTTTTGTTATTCTGCTTGCTTAGAGTGGCTAACAGTGGCTTCAGGTGACAAATAGATAAATAGACTGGCAAATGATAGAAAGAGAGAGCGCAATGTCTAACAAAATAAAATGGTAACATTTTAAAGCAACTCATTCAGGTGTGGAAAGCAGAAAATTTACTGTTCCCTTTTAATTTTTTATATGTTTCTCATTTGTTGGATGACTTCATGATTCATTCATTTTACATCTACCTTTCCAGGACCCACAACAAACTGTCTGATATATTGTTTAATTTTTTTCTCTTCCTCCTCCTTCCTTTTTCTGTCTAGACTCCAAGCAAAAAGCCTTTCTAATCTCATAGCAACCTTAAAAGAAAAAAGAAAAGAAATAGACACATGGTGTGATGGAGCACAGATGATGAAGTTCCAATTTTTACTTCCATATGTTATTTCTACTGATTGAGCACAGTAATAGCTATTAATCAAGTTAAATAAGATCAGTCTAAGTCCTTACTTATTGTGATATGAGAACTGCTATAGTAGAAGAGGTAATGTACTACCATTTTTACAAAATTGCAAGAGCCGTTCTTAACCACAGATTACAATTTTTTCCCACTGCGATGTTGTTTTGGTTTCATATTCATGTTTCTCGTGTTTAATTTCATATATTTATTTTAAACAAATAAAATTTTAATTTATTAGTATTTATTAATCAAGATCACATGGTTACCTATTTCGCAAATAGTGACTCTGGGTGGTGTATAACAATCAATTAAAATAACAACATATAAAAACAATCGCTATAAAATATGTTAATCATTTTTAAAAACTAAAGTATTATTGAAAAATAGATAAACTACAAGGAAAGGACAGAGTGAATATACAACCCAAGTTGAGGCATTTATGAATGTCTCTGGTTCCCTAGGATCCTAGGAACTAGTGGCATAACTTTCTTGTAGCATTGGAAAAAGTGCCAACTGTCGGCTCTCATAACAGTGGCATAATGTAAAAAAGGTGTTCACCTTCAATCCCCAGATATGCAGTGAAGCCTTGCTTTCATGAACCATAATGTTCATTGCAGCAATTACATCATTTTCTTAATGACATCATTACATTGCATCATGATTTCAGTACATAAATGTCATAAGTCACCACAGATGTTATTAAAAAATGAGGTAACACTGAAGTAAATGTAGCAGCTTTCTCTGTACTACATCAGATGCAACAAGCTTGTCAATTTAGGGGGAGGCATGCAAATGGCACATTTCATTTAACATCCCTTAAACATAGGTCTGTTAATTTTTTCTTTCTTTTTCTTTTTGCTATATTTACAGTTTTTAAAATTTGATTGTTCATCTATATCAGTGGTTCCCAAAGTGGGCAGTACCCAGGGGAGGTGGAAGGACTTGGGGTGGGTGATAAGAGGCAAGGGGGCAGCAGAAGAGTGCTGGAGGTGGGCCCCTCGCAGGGTGCAATTCAGGGGTGGGATTCTACCGGTTCGCACCGGCAGGGTGACCAGGAAGCACGATGCTATGCCTCCCACTTCTGTAAGAATGATGTGAGTCAAGCCTCGCAAGAGCGAATCTTCCAGTCCATGGAGGCTGCATAGCGGTAGCCCGCACTCATCTAAAACACTCAGAGGGGTAGCTGGCAGAGGGGCGATGCAGGCGGCATAAGCCTCATGCTTTCTGGTTGCCTCCCACACTCCCCCTCAGCAACTGTGACCTGCGAGGCCCAGCAGCTGACAAGATGTGGGCTGGTGGGGAGCTGAGTAGCGATGGGTCTGCCCTGGCTGGCTCACCTTTACCTCTGCCACCAGCCATTGGAGGAAGGTAAGTTTGCAGGCAGTCGGGAAAACCCAAACCACTGTGGTTTGGGCTTTCTCGACTGCCTGCAAACTTACCTTCCTCCCGCGGCTGGTGGCAGAGGGATAGGTGAGCCAATCAGGGTGGGCTGGTTCACCTTTCCTGCAGCTCACTTCTCCCACAGTTCCTGTGGTGGGAGAGGCTGTAACCTCGCTTGAAGTTCCCTGCCCCTTCTCCAAAAAAGGGAGGGGTGGTAGTCCTGTCCTCAGCCCCTTTTTTGGACCTGGGAGCCTTGCCTGCCAGCTTTTCTGGGCAACGTAGGACTGGGCGTGAACGGACAATCCTGGGACTCGATTCCTGGGACTCTGGAAGACTCATCACGAGCAATGATGCCGGGTGAGTACCTTGCTGGAAGTGTGTGTGTGTGTGTGTGTGTGTGTGTGTGTTTGTGTGTTTGTTTGTTTGTTTGTTTGTTTCAGGTGGATCTCCTAGCTTTGGGAAAATAGAGGGAAGGACGAAGGGAAGGGATAGAGAGAGAAATAGAGAGAAAGAAAGAAAGAAAGAAAGAAAGAAAGAAAGAAAGAAAGAAAGAAAGAAAGAAAGAAAGAAAGAAAGAAAGAAAGAAAGAAAGAAAGAAAGAGAAAAAGAATGAAAGAGAAAGAGAGAGAGAGGAAGAGACAAGAAAGTAAAGAAAGAAAGAAAAGGAAAAGAAAGAAAAAGGAAGAGAAAGAAAGAAAAGGGATAGATAGACAAAGAAAGAGGGGGGTTGGAAGGAAAGGACAGAAAGAGAAAGAAAGAAAGAAAGAAAGAAAGAAAGAAAGAAAGAAAGAAAGAAAGAAAGAAAGAAAGAAAGAAAGAAAGAAAGAAAGAAAGAAAGAAAGAAAGAAAGAAAGAAAGAAAGAAAGAAAGAAAGAAAGAAAGAAAGAGGAAGGGAGGGAGGGAGGAGGAGAAAGTGAATGAGATATCTAGTCCAACCACCCGTTCCAGCAGGGTTAGAAGGGTGTGTGTGTGTGTGTGTGTGTGTGTGTGTGTGTGTGTGTGCATGGCTGTCAAAACTCCAAAAACAGGTCAAGTACCTCGGGGGAGGTCAGTCATAAATTAGAACACTTGCTAAGCAACCGGCCATTAAGCGAGGACCACTTGTATTTGGTTTGACAGTCACATGGCCACCTGGCCACGCCTACCCAGTCACAAGACCACCATGCCACACCCACAAATTAGGCCATGCCCACAGAACTGGATTTTTAAATTGGATTTTCAAAGATTTTTAAATTGGACTTTGAATAAATGTGCAATTAATGGTTACAGTTTTGAATTTTACTGTTACTATCTTCCTTAGTGGGTCATGCAAACTGCTATTCCGAATAATGCTATTTATAGGGGAGGGCACTGAACTGAATATATATGTAGATCAATCAATTTATCACTGGCTGAAGAATCACATATGAACCCATCATGTATTATCTGTCCAGGGTGATATAACAGGTGGAGTACAGTACATTAAGCCTTCAGAATAGGTCTAATGCAGCTTAATGTATTCACTCATGTGGCAAATGGAATAGAAAGCACACTTCTAAATTTGGGGCTATGAAACTGAAAGGGATAGCAATCACAAGACTGCAGTTTAAAACTAGCTCAACAATTTGGGATAATAGGACAAAATGAATGAGTTGAAATTTAATAAGGATAAGTTTTAGGTTTCAAATTTCATAAGAACAAGTTATACTTTGAGAATATCAGTTTAGTATTCAATAGTAGAAAAAATCTTGGGGGGGAGCAGGGATTCATTGTTGATAAAAAGGTGATTATAAATTGTCAGTGTATTGTCTGAAAAATCCATTGCTTATAATAAAAACACCCTCCATTGGAAGCAAGAACATGCTCTCACTTTGCTTTGGTTTTTCTAGCTTTAAAGACTCTTATGTTGTCCCCTTCATACTTCCTTCTATGGAAGTAATAATTCTACTCTTCTTTGTGTTTCTTCTCCTTCTTCATACCATCACTAGGATTAAAAGAATGGAGATGCAGACAATCAGATAGATACAGATTAACAGAGTTGGAAGGGACCTTGTAGGTCATCTAGTCCAACCCCCTGCCCAAGCAGACCCTACACTATTTCTAACAGATGGCAGTACAGTTTCTTCAGTGATGAAGCTCCAACAACTTCTGAGGGCAAGCTGTTCAATTGGTTGCTTGCTCTCACTGTCAGAATATTTGTCCTTATTTGAATCTCTCCTTGTTCAGTTTCCATCCATTATTCCTTGTCTGGCCTTCAAGTGCTTTGGAAAATAGCTTAACCCCTCTGTGGCAGTCCCTCAAATATTTGAACACTGGTATCATGTCTCCCCTGGTCCTTCTCTCCACTAGACTAGGCATGCCCAGTTCCTGCAACCATTCATCGTATGTTTTAGCCTCCAATCCCCTAATCATCTTGATTGTTCTTCTCTGCACTCTTTCTAGAGTCTAAACATCTTTTTATAGTGTGGTGACCAAACTGGATGCAGTATTCTAGGTGTGGTCTTACTAAGGCTTTATAGAGTGGTATTAGTATTCCATTTGATCTTGATTATATCCCTCTGTTAATGCAATTTAGGATTGCATTGGCTTTTTGGCTGCCGCCACACTCTGTTGGCTCATTTTTAATTGGTTACCCACTAAGATTCCAAGATCCCTCTCACAGTTACTGCTATTAAGCCCAGTTTCAAACTGTCTATCTTTCTATCATATCATGTAACTTTCTCAATAAACCTTATTTATACGTGGTTCTTAAGCAATGGTCTTTAGATAATCTTAATGAGTTTGGTTCTGTTCACACATATTTGCTCTATTAAATACTGTATGGAAAATTTCAGTCACAATTATCTCAACTTCTTCAATTTTAGTGTAATAAATTAAATTAAATTAATTTTTTTGTTCTGGCTTTGTTATTTCTGCACTACAACACCTTGAATCTTCAAATACCTACGCAAGGGTCCTCTTTATACACTTTAGTTCAGCATTCAATACCATCATTCCAGACATCCTTCTAACTAAACTAAACCAGTTTGCAGTAGATGAACACACTTGTAAATGGATCATAAGCTTCCTAACAGACAGGAAGCAGCAGGTGAAGCTGACAGAATCACATCTGATACCTGTACAATTAGCACAGCATTCCCTCAAAGCTTCTCTTCTCTCTCTATACCAATGACTGCATCTGAAACGATCCATCTGTTAATGTACTGAAGTTTGCAGATGATACAACAGTGATTGATCTCATTTGAGACAATGACGAATCTGCATACAGATGGGAGGTTTTACAACTTGCCTTGTGGTGTGACCGGAACAATCTGGAACTGAACACACTCCAAACCATAGAAATGGTGGTAGACTTTAGGAGAAATCCTCCCATACTACCACCTCTTACAATACTAGACAGCACAGTATCAACAGTAGAGACCTTCAAATTTCTAGGTTCTATCATGTCTTAAGATCTAAAATGGGCACCTAACATCAAAAACATCATAAAAAAGCACAACAAAGAATGTTCTTTCTGTGCCAACTCACAAAGCTCAAACTGCCCAAGAAGCTGCTGATACAGTTCTATAGAGGAATTATTGAGTCTGTCATCTGCACCTCTATAACTGTCTGGTTTGGTTCTGCAACCCAACAAGACAGACACAGATTTCAGAGAACAATTAGGACTGCAGAAAAAACAATTACTACCAACCTGCCTTACATTGAGGACCTGTATACTGCACAAGTCAAAAAGAGGGCTGTGAAAATATTTACAGACCCCTCACATCCTGGACATAAACTGTTTCAACTTCTACCCTCAAAATGATGCTATAGAGCACTGCACACCAGAACAACGAGACACAAGGACAGTTTTTTCCCAAATGCCATCACTCTGCTAAACAAATAATTCTCTCAACACTGTCAAACTATTTACTAAGTCTACATTACTATTACTATTAATCCTCCCATCCTCCCATTCACTTATCTCCTCCCTTTTATGACTTTATGACTGTAACCTTGTTGCTTCTATCCTAATGATTTTTATTGACTGTTTCCTAGTATGATTTGATTGCTTATTGTATCCTATGTCTATTATTAAGTGTTGTACCTTATGATTCTTGACTCTTGACAAATGTATCTTTTCTTTTATATATACTGAGGGCATATGCATCAAGACAAATTCCTTGTGTGTGCAATCACACTTGGCCAATAAAGAATTTTATTCTATTCTGTTCTGTTCTATTCTGTTCTGTTCTGTTCTGTTCTGTTCTGTTCTGTTCTATTCTATTCTATTCTATTCTATTCTATTCTATTCTTTGTTTTGGGCACCTGACTTCAAAGTGGCCCTTGGTTTAAAAAGGCTGCATAGTTCTGTCCTAATGTGAAATTCATAAAAATGAATACTGGCAACTCATTATGTCTATCTAACCTAATCTAACATTTTCATCTAACATATAAAAGTGAATATATAAATTCCCTCTTTTGCTGATTACTTTCAGTTATGCTTTCCATTTTTCCAAAGAATGGTGGAAGGAATCAGTTGATAGTAATTTGAAGGAGCATAATAGGGTCAGAACAAATAGATAATCATCTCTTTATAATCACTGATGATATACTGTATTTCAGGTTCTGGAATTATTAAAATTCTTTTTTCATTCTTTCTACCACAGAAATACTGAACATACTGTGCATCTTGCCACCCAGTACTGTTGCTGCTTAAAAAGGATGAAATGTGCAACTGAAACTTGGACATTTGGTATTTTGTCTTCTGTTTGGGAGTTGCTTAAACAAAAAATAAAATAAAATATGTAAACAGACCATGTTTGCTTTGGCAGTCAGACACAGGCTGTCCCATTCCAGAATATAAGCATACTTCAAATGCTCAAATTAGACAACTGCAAATATTTGTATGTGGACAGCATTCATCCACCAAAGCAACACCTGTTCACATCAAAGTTGTTTAAATATTTGTATATTCTTTTCTAAACACTTGAAATGCTAGTACCTCTCTCAGATAATTCTAAAATTTTAAGCACATAAATCATTTCTGACTGCTGATTGGGATTAAATGAGAAATTTTTCAATGGGTACTCAGATATAAACTCACCCTTTTGTCAGAACCAGACGTTAACTGTCTTAATTGTCAGGGAAAAAGACAGTTACTAATAGCACAATTTATACATCACAGAAAACCCATGTACATCATAATTTTGAACTCAAGTACATTTTAGCTTCCAAATGTGTACTTGATGTATTGGAAAACGATAGCCCTGTGAGGTGAATTGGGCTGAGAAAAAGTAATCCTGATATATTGTATTGTTTCTAAGAGAACTTGGAGTGGGCTACATGAAAAATGTGGAAAGATCACAAAGTATCAAGATCTTAAACTGAAATTGAAAGATTGTGATATAAGCTGTGATCCCAGTGGTTATTAGCATACTGAGTACCATACCAAACAATCTCAGATGGGACTTAGAAAATCTGTGCATTGACAAAATTTCCACCAGATATTTGCAAAAGGAAACACTGTTTGGATCTGGACACATAATTACTCCAATAGATTAAGACAACCTAGGTTTGTGAGAAGAACCTGATGGATATGAAGGGCACCACCAGCTAAAGAACTGGCAGCTGTAATTTCAAATTGTTGAGTATATAATTATAGTTTATTAAAGTTGTGTTCAACCTAACTCTCAATGATTCTGGGAAGCTGACAACAATCAAAGAAATTCCTATAAAAACAATAAAAGATAAAAAGTCAAAGATAAAAAAATGGCAAGCACAATGAAGTGAATGGCTCACCTTCCATTTTTGAAAGCCTAGATGGAGAGACAGATCTTCACAGGTCCCATAAACATCAGTGAAATGGCAGCTATTCTGACCTTGGACAGAATTTGAAGGCAATAAAGGGATCTTTATTTCAATCAGACTACAGAAACCAGGAGTGCTACTCAGGTGACCTTCAGGACACAGCTAAACCTCCAGCTGATTACAGATAATTAGAGTTGGAAGGAACCTTGTAGGTCATCTAGTCCAACCCCCCACCCAAGCGGGAGACTCTACACCATTTCTGACAAATGGCAGTCCAATCTCTTCTTGAAAGCCTCAACTGATGGCGCTCCCACAACTTCCGAGGGCAAGCTGTTCCATTGGTTGATTGTTTTCACTGTCAGAAAGTTTCTCCTTGTTTCCAGGTTAAATCTCTCCTTGTTCAGTTTCCATCCATTATTCCTTGTCTGGCTTATAGGAGCTTTAGAAAATAGCTTGACCCACTCCTCCCTGTGGCAGCCCCTCAAATATTGGAAGACCGCTATCATGTCTCCCCTGGTCCTTCTCTTTATTAGACTAGCCAAGCCCAGTTCCTGCAACCGTTCGTTGTATGTTTTAGCCTCCAGTCCCCTAATAATCCTGGTTGCTCTTCTCTGTACCATTTCTAGAGTCTCAACATCTTTTTTATAATGTGGTGACCAAAACTGGATGCAGTACCCTAGGTGTGGTCTTACTAAGGCTTTATAGAGTGATATTAGTACTTCCCTTGACCTTGACTGTATCCCTCTGTTAATACAACTTAGGATTGCATTAGCTTTTTTGGTGGCTGCTGCACACTGCTTGGTCATATTTAGCTGGTTGTCCACTAAGACTCCAAGATCCCTCTCTCACAGTTACTGCTATTGAGCCTGGTTTCACCCAGTCTATATGTGTACTTTTGGTTTTTCTTGCCTAAGTGTGTAGGACTTTACTTTTCTCTATATTGAATTTCATTTTATTAGATATGGCCCAGTGTTCTAGTCTGTCAAGATCCATCTGGATCTTGAGCCTATCTTCTTAGGTATTAGCTATTCCTGCCAGCTTAGTATCATCTGCAAATTTGGGAAGTTTCCCTTCTATTCCCTCATCTAAGTCATTAATGAAGATATTGAAGAGTACTGGGCCTAAGACGGAACCTTGTGGCACCCCACTGCTTACTTCCTTCCATGTTGACTTAGACCCATTAAGGACTACTCGTTGAGTACGGTTTGCCAGCCAGTTGCGAATCCATCTAATGGTAGTGCTATCTCATGGTGGTGCTTCACTTTTTTCGAGCTTACTAAGAAGTAGGTTGTGATCTACTTTGTTGAATGCCTTGCTGAAATCTAAATATATTATGTCCACAGTATTTTGCTTGTCTACTAATTTAGTCACTGTGTTGAAGAATGAAATAAGATTGGTTTGACATGATCTGTTTTTAACAAACCCGTGCTGACTGCTAGTTATTACTTTACTTGTTTCTAGATGTTGGCAGATCTGTTTTTTTATTATCTTTTCCAGTATCTTCCCGGGTATTGATGTTAGGCTGATTGGTCTATAGTTTCCTGGATCTGGTTTTTTCCTTTTTTGAAGATGGGAACTACATCAGCTCTTTTCCGGTCCTCTGGTAGTTCCCTGGTGCTCCAGGATTTTTGAAAGATATGGTACAGTGGTTCTGAGATGACCTCTGCCAGCTCCTTTAAAACTCTGGGATGTAATCCATCAGGCCCTGGTGATATGTTTTCATCAAGATCAGACAGATATTCTGTTACTATTTTTTTTTTTGCTTATTTTAACTTTTATTTCTGGTCTGTCTTTTACAGTTAAGTTTTCGGTGGGTTGAGCTTTAGTTTCTTTTTGTGTGAAGACAGATGCAAAGAATGAGCCAAGCAGTTCTGCTTTCTCTCTGTTGCCCATTACTTCCTTGCCATATTCTCTCTTTAGTGGATCGACTGTTTCCTTGATTTTTTTCTTGTTATTTATATGTGGGAAGAAACTTTTTTTTATTATCTTTGACTTTTGTTGCAAGTCTTTGTTCGTTCTGAGCCTTTGCTATCCTGACTTCTTCTTTGCAGATTCTGGCTATCTGCTGATATTCTGCCTTAGTTGTATGTCCTTCTTTCCATTTTTTTGTACTTGTCCTTTTTTTCTTTCAATTTGCCAGAGAAATCTTTGTGTAGCCATGCTGGTTTCTTGTTTTTCTTTCTCAGTGGTATTGTGCTGGTCTGGGCTTCTATGATCATACTTTTTAGAGTTTCCCAAGATTCTTGAGTTGTTTTCCCCTTTAGGATTTTCATCCATGGAATCTCCAAGTTCTCTCTGAGTTTATTGAAATCAGCTCTTTTAAAATCCAAGACTCTGGTATCATTATGTTCTGTTGCTTGTGTTTGTGTTATGTTGAATTCTAGTATAACATGGTCACTCTCATCCAAGGTTCCTGCAGTTTCAACTCCCTCTATCACTTCTTCTCTGTTTGTAAGAATTAAGTCCAGTATGGCTGTCCCTCTTAGTTTCGCCCTCTACCTTTTGAACAACAAAGTTGTCAGCTAGGTTGGTTAGGAACTTATTTGATTTTTCACTTGGTGCAGAATTAGTTTTCCAGTTGATATCAGGGTAATTGAAGTCTCCCATTACTATTGTGTGTTTCCTGCATATGTTTGTTAGTTGGCTGTCAAAAAGGACACCTATTTTTTCTGCTTGATTGGGTGGCCTATAATGTATGCTTATGGCCATGTCATTCTTTTTTTCTTTTATATTGACCCATATGCATTCTAGGTGGTTTTCATCTTTGGTTTCATGCATTTCTGTATCAATATAGTGGTCCTTTACATACAGTGCAACTCCACCTCCTCTTTTATGGGGTCTGGGTTTTTTGAATAGTTTGTATCCTTCTACCAGTATATTCCAGTCATGGGTTTCATCCCACCAAGTTTCTGTTATTCCAACTATATCATATTTACCATCATGTATTCGTAGTTCAAGTTCACCCTGCTTGTTCCCCAGACTTTGTGCATTTGTATATAGGCACTTGAGATCTTTATGTCTGACACTGTGTTTACTGTCTCCATAACCTGTGTTGTGCCTGCCTGTCCCTACTTTCTTGCCACCTGTTTGATTAGTGCACATGGTATGGCACTCACTATTAAATGCTTGGTTTTGGTTGGCATCAAGGTTGATAATCTTACCTGCACAAACATCTATTTTGCATGCACTGGTATCCTTATTAGTTTTAGGTTGCTGGGGACAGAAATGTTCTGAATCCATTAATTCTCTGTCCCCACTGTTCAGTTTAAATGTTTATCCAGGAAATCTGTGAATTTAATGCCAAGTAACTCAGTCCCTTTCTTTGATGGATGCAAACCATCTCTTTTGTACAGTTTTTCATTGGACCAGCTGCAGACATCACGACTAATAAAACCAAAGCCTTCCCTTTTACACCACTCCTTTAGCCACACATTAAACTCTGCTACACGCTGCCCTTTCCCTTTTTGTTCTTTGTATACTGGTAGAACCTCTGAAAAGATAAGCCTACAGTCCATATTACTAAGTTCATACCCCAAGCTCTGGAAGTCTTTCTGAACAGAAAGTACATTCTTCTGGGACAGGTCATTTGTACCAAGATGTATAATAGCATCAACATCACAGCCCTTGCTGGCATTCTTGACTATCTTAAGAATATGCTTCTTGTCTCTGCTGGCAGTAGCACCTGGTAGACACCTGACCTCTTTCAAAATCTCAGTATTCTTTCCTAAATTTACATCCCTTACAACTGAGTCCCCAATCAGAAGGTGGCTTCTCTTTTTGGATACCTTGCTCTTCTTGTGTGACTGGTGCGTAATACCTGATTCTTTCTCCTTTCCAAAGTAAGTTCTTCTTCTAGGACCCCTGGAATCTTCTTCTGATCCCTGGCTTACTTAAGTGATCATTATCACAACTACCTTGACCTGTCACTTTAGTGTCCCTATTAAGGTCAGCAAGGGCATTGTATCTGTTATGCTGGGACACAGCAAAAGTTTTGTGTTTATGGTCCACAGCTCTCACCCTGCCAGATCCCACGGTTGTCCATACTGCCCTTTTCCTGTAGGATCTTTGTGGTAGTGGGGGCTGGTAGCATGGCAGCTCAATAGATGGTTGGATTGGGCACCTAATTTCTGCTTGGAGAGCACAGATTAGAAATTCTAGATAGGTAATCTGTCCATGTAGACTGGTAATTTTTTTACAAAGAGGACAGTATCCAAGTTTGAAAAGAGTACTGTGAAAGACAGCTGTAAAACAAGTATTACACTGAACTAAGCTATTCATTGTGAAATAAAATAAAACATAATCACAATCTCAAGCACACTTACTCTAAATGTCTTATTGGTATTCTTGGTTTATAGTTATATGATTCGCATGCCATTAGGGCGTGGGCTGCTATCTTTCTCCTTTCTATTCACCCTCTGCTTCCTTCACAAGCAGCCAGCAGCTCCTCTCACAACCTCTGGGAATTTGAAATGCAATGGAAGCAATTCAAACTGCCTCTCTTTTTTCTACTCACCCTCTGTTTCCTTCACTGCTTCATTGACCCTCTAAAAGGATGCAAATGACCAGCTGTCTGCAAGGAATATAAATCCCTCCATTCCCCACCATCCAGCCAGAGCTGAAGAAGCTTATTGGATGAGAACCAAAACATCTTCAAAGAAAAGAAAAAAACAAGAAGTCCAGCACTTTTGGGACAACCATGACCTGGATGACTGAGAATCTCTATAGACTTTTATTTCAATCATAATGTTTTATTTGCTGGATTTATTTCCTGAGAGATTGGGTTGAGAGGAAATGCCAAAGCCAATCTTTCCACTTTCTTTTCATCCCTGACCCTCCTTTGTCCTAGCCCATTCCTTTAAGTACTATACCATCTGGCTCTGTTGAGATTAATTTATTTAAAAGAATATTCTAATAGTAATGTATTATAGGAAAGAAGAATTGGAGAATGGCTCCAAAGTCTTCTGTGCAATAAAAATTTGCAATATTTGGTTAACATGTTCATAATTCAATATTTGCAAATACTTCTTTTCTTAGGAGAGATCACTTGTACAGCCTTCTTTCCATTTATCACTTGCTTGCTTGCTTTTCAGGTCTTTATTATCTATTAATCTGCTTGCTTCATCCAAAACCCTACAAATAATTATGAATAGACATTGGTTATTCAAATGAAATTGTGCTATCCTGAAGAGAACACCATTTTGAAATATCCATGCCAGATACTATTAGGCTATAAAAAAAATTTTTTTTTTAACTTTTGGAGATATGCCAACCAACTATAATTTGAAGATATGCTAAAAAAAATCAACAAAATTGAATTTTAATCAAATAAAAATGTGATTGAATTTACACATCATTATACACTTGAAGTCTCAGAAATGGTGCTTTGAGGTTCCTAAAGGAAAAAAGAATCATTTATATCAGTGTTATCCCATTTATAGCCCTAAGAATGCATGCGTCTTTGAAGAAGACATGCTGGGACTGGTAGTCAAAAAATAAGAAAACTGGGCTATGACTGTGTGATTAAAGGGGCAGAATTTTTTTTATTAAAGGAATAGAATTTCAATCATAGGATTGTGGTTGCTTTCTTGATTTATTGAAGAAAGCAACCACAAATGGCCCTGCTTTGAACTTTTCAGTGTACTTCCCTGTGCCCCTTTGAAAATTACTGGTAAATTGTTATTTTTAGTAAGGTAAAAAAAGGAAATCAATTAAATGTTACAGGAAGAATGTATTGATTCTTTTACATCAACCTAATGTTAATTGTTTTAATATTTACTCATCTAAACCAAAACAATTAATCCTGACCTTCTCCATTTCCTACTCTAGGGAAATCCTACAATTGCATATTTGCCACTCCAAGGTCAAAGATGACTCATGATTCAAAAAAAGATAGTGGCCTTTAACTTTTCTCTAGTTTAAGGTGAAGTGCACGCTTATAGAACCAGTTGTTAAACCTGTTGCAGCTGGATTTCCGGTTGATATCACGGTGAGAACAGCTTGGAAATTACCGGGCTCTGTCAAGCCCCATGAAATCCAGTAGGCAACTGCTGTCGGGAGACCCTACAGAGTCAGAGCTGCCTTGTAGTGGTGGCAAAGAAAGGAGAGGTGCTTTGTGGACCATGAGATACTTGCAATTTCATCGTTAGATCAGAAGCAAGCTCTCCTGAGCAGCAGCAGGGATGATGGCCATTTTTGGCAGTCACAAGCTGGGACAACTGGGACCAAAAAATTTGTGCTAGAGTGGTGCATGGGCAGAGCACTGGAACTGGGTGAGATTATATCCAACTCTTACTTCAAAGACTTGATTCAAATATAAGAATTTTTAAAAGTAATCCCCAAGTGCTAAGAAATCAGCAAGCAGACACGTGGAGAATATTAGAGATTGAAAATTAAGAAGCAAAAGAATGCCCAAAGGAAGCTTTAGAATATAGAAAGCCTGGAGAAAAGCTAAACAACTTGAAAGGTAATTTTTGGGAGGAACTATCTTTTTTATTTGTATTTTTAAACCCTGGATCTATTGGAAAATCAGCTGTTTTTGACATACTATTTAATGCTGAAACTTGGAAGGAGTGCCATCTATTGGAAGAAGAGGAGCATTACAGTGTGAGAACTTGCAGTGAAAGTGAACGAATGTCTAATACACATAACAGAAGTAAACAGAGCAGGGAAAGCAGCCTGATCTTTACTTTATCTCAGAAGGTGATTTGGATATTTTGAATTACTGAGTGAGTTTCACTCCCCTCTTGAAGATTTTAAAGACAAATTAAATTGCTAATGACTAAATTCTATCCAAACTGGTTATTGGACTGAGGACTTGAAAAATTGGAGAAAACATAGTGGACTAATGTGGATTTGGGCTACTAATGCTGTTTGACAGAATATCAGACTAGGCAAAAGAAGAAAAGTGATAGAAGAAAAGAAAAAAGAGGAAAATTAAATAAGACCTTAAAATTTGGACAATTGGGAAGACAAATAATTGGAAAATTAAAAGACTGTAAAATACTAAAGATTTTTAAAATCTATAAATTTAGGGGATTTGGAGACATAACTATGAGATTAATAACTGACTCTATGGGAGTGTTTAAATATTGAGACATAGGAACTATAGAGGTATATGGAGTAATTTTTATTGAGTAATTTTTATTGAATTGTAATAAAATGGATTACCAGGGGATAATAGAGGGATAGGAAGAAATAAGCGAGTTAAAATATATTGTGAATCTCAAACTTTTAAGGATTAGAAATTGTGGGAATTTTGAGATATAATCTGGGATCGACTGAGTTGAAAGTATGGTAGAAAAATGAGTAATTTTTAAAATATTAAATATAAGTGACTTAATAAGGGATAATAAATACATGATGAAAAGCAATGTTAATTATATTTAAATGAACTAATGGAAAAATAATAAAGAACTATAAAGAGAGAATAGTACTGTTGAAGTTGGAAGATTATGATTATATATACTTATTTGTATTATCATTGTTAGCATTGTTTAAAAAGGACATTGACCCAGTCAATGCACTGTCCACAAAATATGTATGCTATGAAAGGAAAACTGAAAATAAAACATGAAATTAAAAAAAAACTGGTTGCAGCCCACCACTGCTAACATCCCTTTATTTCTTTTTTTTAAATAAACTTTATTAATTTTACAATTAAAACAGACAAACAACATGTACATAAATGTGAAAAAGAAAAAAGAAACAAAAAAGAAAAGTAGAAAGAAAAATCAGAACACAATTAAAAACACTTTCGTCCTCGACAGTTTGTGGGACCTTATTTTCAACCTTATTTTATACCCTCAATACAATTGATCCTTGTGCGAATATCTATCTATCTATCTATCTATCTATCTATCTATCTATCTATCTATCTATCTATCTTTTCTTAAGTTTTTCGCGGGTACTTACATGTATGGTATTCAGCTTTGTTCGGTATTTTCCACATCATTATAGTTGTGCTCTTAAAGTTGTAGCAGCGTTTGGCAGAATCTCATCTGCCATCATCAGGCTTCTGTATTGTGAATACAGAAGCCTGATGATGGCAAATGAGATTCTGCCAAAACGTTGCTACAACTTTAAAAGCACAACTATAATGATGTGGGAAAATACCCGAACAAAGCTGAATACCATCACTATTACAATTATAACATATCTTCTTTTGCCCTTTATTGTTTAATCAATCTTTGTTCTATCCATTCGTACCAGCAATTCCAGCTGTCATAGTGCATTGATGTATCTTTTCCTTTTAATGCCAAAGTTAATTGTCCTTCTCTGCACAATTTGCTATTTTTTTCCCTTTATTTCAAAGACCATGTTCAGCTGTGCAATTCCTGCATTTTCTGTTATAAAATCTTCCCAGAATTTTCTCTAATCCTAGCAAACATTATAGTACAATAAATTCAAACATTCCTTGAGTAACAAACCTCATTCCCTATAGTTAATTTGCAGGCAATTTCACACTGACTTGGAAAAAATATTGTCTATATTGGAAATTCACTTATCTGTAAGAATTTTGCCAAATAATTCTACCATGAGAACTGTAGACTAAGAAGACTTAGCTTAAAAAAAAAAAAACATTCTCCTCAGTCATATACCAAGATAGCTAAACTAAACCTATTTAATAAAAAAGTTTGATTTGTGGCTACAGCAAAGAGGCACATAGGTTTCAGCCTGTCATTTTTCTTTCTTTCTGGTTTTATAGAATTGAAGGATAGACATAATGTACTATTTCCTTTGATGCAACTCAAGACAACAATATTGGAGTACAAAAGAATACAAAATTGGTAACATGTTTTTCCTCCCTTTCCCTCTCTTTTATTAAACACTCTGCTTGTTTCCCCTTTAGGTTTGATTATCAGGATCTGTATGCCTGTGGAACATTAAAAAGGTTGCTTTGTTTAACGGAATGTTCCCAAAAGTACACATAGCAAAACAGCTTGGAAGTGAACTGTAGGAACTTATGCATAATGGATTGTGGCTTTTTTCCATCTAACAAAAGCTCAATTCCTAAAGGTAAACATAACATTCCTTTCCCTGTTCTGCTTACTAAAACACAATAAAAATCAATATGAATAAGCTAGATGCTTGGCTCCAGAGAATGACCTATATGATACAAACCTCATTCCCAAAACTCAGGCTGTGAACAGGATGCCAACTCCTCTAATATTGAGAGATTTCATCCCTCCAAAAAAAAAAAAAAAAACAGAACACAAGAACTCCACCACAAACATCTAGAAATACACTATGCTATACTGTCTTTGTATAATTATAAATCTTGTTCAAGCTTATATCTTTGATGAGTTGCATGGGGCTATCAAAGTTGGATAGTTAGATATTCTGAGAAACTATAAAGAAAAATATTAATGGCAAATGAATGCTAAATAAGCTGTAGGAAACAGTTTTTCTGCCATCAGCTTTCTTATCTCCTTAGCTTTTCCTCAAAACAATGAATATCATTAGATATTTGCAGACAAGCTACAGTATATAATCCATTTTCATCTCCTATTTTTTCCCTGGATAGGAAAATAACTAAAGGAGGAGGAGAGATTGTCTTCAAGGGCACATTTCTGTCTATTAGTCAAAAGTAAATCTACATGAAATGCCTGAAGATCACATCTAACTATAAAATTTTGCTGACAACTTGTTCTTTTGGGCTAATGCTAAACAGGCTTTAGGGATCTGAATTGACACTTGGTTCAAAATAAATACTGTGGTGCATTTGTGTGTTGGTTATGACATCAGGGCAAATATGGAATAGAGATGCAAACTATATTGGACGAGGCTGTACTTTTCTGGCAGACCAGATTAAAAATGTAGATGTTCACCTGAGCAATTATGGCTCATGGGTAAGCTTGCATATTTCTCTCTGCAACCTTCTGCAATCCTTATTGGAAAAGAAAGGAACAGATACACATGCCTCACTGACACGTAGATTTTATTACTGCAACATGGTATTTGCAATTGTCCTTGAAGGAGTTATTTAGAAACTTACAGCAGATATAAAATACTCTGTGCAAATCAATGCGCTCTGAATGGTATTGGCTTTCTAATTTTCTAAAATGCTTTCCACAAGAAATAGGAGTCTGTATTTCTTTCACACATGGCTTTAAAAATTCTTTTCTTAAATTTCACCTGGTTGGCGGGGGTTGACAGTGCATTTTTAAAGCGCAATTTATTCTAGTGGCAGTGGCAAGTGTGTTGCTGTTTTTCATACTGGAAACTTCTGAGTATTCTGTAACTTGTCTGGGTTATCCTAGTTAACATGGTACTACTTGGAGTTTAGCTGAAAGGCAGGGAGACTGCGAATACTGCACACATTAATGTATCAGGTCTTAATTAAAGAAAAAACCTCAGTCTTCAAAATCTTCTTGGACAAAATGTTTAAAAAACGAATTGGATGAAATGAATAAGAACACAGAGGCTAGACAGCATCTGTCTGTTATGTAGACAATTAAATTTTGTTTTTCCAGCTTGCTAAGCTTTACTTAACATAAGCTTTACTGCTATTATATTTGCTTTAGTCTGCTTTTTATTGACCTCCCATTCTTATTGTATTTCAGTTATGTTATTCTTATTCTAAGACATCTAAATGATCCTTGTTTATGGTTAAAAGAAATAAAAATAAAAATATTTAAATAAATACTTCCTATTCAATGGATTAAAAATATCTAATAGATACTGTATTTATTAGAGATTGACTAAATTATAATATCATCTTTTAGAAATGTGTTCCAAAAACCTAAAATGAACAGCACATTAATGAAGAAAGAAGGAATATTGATTTATGCTGCTGCTGTGTATGATTCCTTTTTGTATCTCAATAATTGAGAGGAAACTAATAGTTTTATCAAGGTCTTGAAAGACTTGTATAAAATATTTCAGGCAAAAAATTTAAAAAAATGGATCTAAACCTGCTCCACATTAACAGAATGATTCTGTTCACTTGATTGTATCCATTTCTAATCCAATCTGTGCATGTTCTTTCTTTGGCTTCAGTAAGATCTAAACCAGGGGTGTCAAACTCATAACATCATGGCGGCCAGCTTTTTTTCTACTTCGCTAAACCAGGTATGGGCATGGTCAGCCATGACACATCCAGCCCATGGGCCAGGAGTTTGATAGACCTGATCTAAACAATGACAGAGAGAGACCTGCCTCAATACCAAAAAGTATGTTTGTCAATTAAATAGTTGATTAGATAGTTGATCAAGACTTATGCATCATTGCAAATTGATATGCATAAAGAAATAAATAATGCATCACTTTCAACAAATTTACAAGAACATGTTAACACAGTTTACATTTTGACAGTTGCCACATTTGTTGCAATAATTATCATTCTCAGCTGAAAGAAATGTTCTATCTCTGAATGAAATTGTTCTAGGTTCACTGACAGCTAAAATCCTTTAACTTAAGTTATTAGAATTAGCCAAGCAATTTAACAGTATATCAGCGATTCCCTTTGGGATAATTATCACAACAGAATATGATACAACAAATTCACCCAGGCACACAAATTCCAGAATTCTAGTTATATTTTATCATTTTATACTTTGCAGTATAATTATAAATTATTCATAATTTATAAGCATAACTATAATTATGTACATAAGATTATGGTTGTGTACTTTATATTTTTAATTTGTAGTTAATTAAAAGAGATGTTCTTCTATAAGTTAGTGGGTAAGCCTGCAGTGCCTTTGTATGAAAACAGCCTTGTGCATAGCAGAATCATTTAGTCTTGAAAATATATTTTAAGAGCAAGTTCTGCTTTTAAATATACAAAAAATATAACGGAGCAGATTGATTACATACTTTGATTGAGGAAATATTCTGTGCTACATAGTTATATTAATTTATTCAAAAGAAATTCCCAATGTTTTAGTAAAACAGGAAATAATTATCTAGCTTTGTATAGTCAATGCTGGTTGGCAGTGGTTCTCCAGTGTTGTTGTTTTCAAATTACCCGCAGATTCCAAGGATTGAACCTAAAAGCTTCGCCATTTGTAGTGACACTGCAGAAGTTTGCTGATGAATTAGAACAATGTTTCTGTCAGAGTTCCAAGTAATACACCCATAGCAAACAAAACTCAGAGGCAGTAGATTCCTCAAAGAATAGTTTTATTGGACATATTATAGCAGCACAGTTCTGGTGAAAACCAACTCTGAAGGTTCCCGTGATTTTCACCTAATTAAAAATAAAAGTTTTTTTTTGTATATAAAATAATTGGCTAGCATTCAAAAAATAAATATATGATTGATAAAAAAAAAGTTTTCCCCTTTCCCAAAGAATCAGTCACATTGTCCAATCAAGGTGCCATTTGGTTGCCTGTTAACGTCACTCCTCCTCTCCCTGGCCATCTGGGAGAATATCCTTGGTTCCCAGGAGAAAGTATTTTGTTTTGGCGACCCCCCCCCCGCAAAAAAAAAAAAAAACCCCAACAAACCAACAAAAAAAAAAAAAAAAAAAAAAAAACCCCCCCCCCCCCCCCCCCCCCCCCCCCCCCCCCCCCCCCCCCCCCCCCCCCCCCCCCAAGGGGGGGGGCCCCCCCCCCCGGCCCCCCCCGGGGGGGCCCCCCCCCCCCCCCCCCCCCCCCCCCCCCCCCCCCCCCCCCCCCCCCCCCCCCCCCCCCCCCCCCCCCCCCCCCCCCCCGCCCCCCCCCCCCCCCCCCCCCCCCCCCCCCCCCCCCCCCCCCCCCCCCAGACGCGGCGACAGGTTTTTGTTTTAAATTTTTTTTTTTTGTAATATAAATTTTTTTTTTAAAAAAAAAAAAAAAAAAATTTCCTTTTAAAAATATTTTAAAAATTTTTTTAAATTAAAAATAAACTTAAAAATTTAACAACAAAAATTATATTTTTCTTTCAAAATTTTTCTAACCCCTCACAAAACCCCAGCTACTCTATTCCCCTCTCCCTATCCCTCAGCTCCAGTGTGGCAACCCTGAAACTTCAAAATGGCTTCAGTTAGGTCAGCTTCAGGGTTGACAGTTTCTCCACCTTGTCTACTGGAAGATAAATGGACTTCAAGTTGAAGTCCACCCATCTTCCAGCGGACAAGGTTAAGAAACATGGAATTAGAATTATGGTTCACTTTTTTGATGAGCATGTTTAAAATGGGAAATCTATACCCATGTGTAGAAAGGGTCACTCTAACAAGTTGTTGAAATGAAGTGACTTAGCAAGCTTTGTATTGTAAGTTCCTCCACACACTGGCTTTAGAAAGAATGTCTTAGCAAACTTTCTGGATTGTACAATCCTGAGATGGGATCATCTTAACTCTTTCGCAAGCTAAATTGTATAACATGATGGGATAGGTCACCAGCTTAGAGCAAGCACAGAGCTCCCAAGCTATTGGCAAGACCATCAGCCCATCTCCAGGTACTCCTGTAAGAAAAGGTCCCCTATTTAAAATAGCTCTGGCAGAAAATCATCTGTTGACATTTGTGATGGAATAACTGATCAGAAGTTCATCTCCAGGTATTATTGTTTATACTCTCTGTCCCTTAAGAAAAGTATTCAAAGGTGGCAATAACCTCCCTCCCCCCTCAACTCTGAATCATCCCATAAACCTGTGAAAGTGCTGTATAATTGTCAACTACAGTTCATTTGCTACTCTTTGAGGCTATTCTGGCCACCTGGCCAACACATCATTCAAGGCACACATTTTCCCACTGAGTTGCAACCATATCTATGTATTTTCCCTTGGCAATAGGAATGTAATACCAGTTAAAGACAATTTACTTGATTTGATCCTTACCTTTTTTTGTTCTGGCCTAAGTATTGCTTCTTCAGATTGGGTAAGGTTAATTATATTTGTTATTTTGCTACTTTGCCTCTCTTTGATGAATCTCATTCTCTGCTCTGTATCTGTAACATCAGGAGAATTAATGACCCACTTTGCTGCCTGAAGATGAATTAGCCATTGTAAAGCAATTTACGTGCTATAAATGCTACAAAATGATTAACCATGATTATCATTGCTGCAGCATTCTTTTATAATATGAATTTGATTGAGAAGAGTTGTCGGGGATCATATAATTTGTCTGAAACCTTCTCTGATGATGCCCATCTGGGCATTTTTAAACTTTTAAAATACACATTATTCCTCCCTTTACCTCATCATTCAGTAATGTTGCCTTAATCTGTATCTCTAAGGGGAGGAATTCTGTCAAAGCAATCTTAATCACTAGCTTACAGTAACAATGTATTTTGGTTGTCTTCCTTTGTTATTCAGCCTAATAGCTGGAATATTTTGATAACAAAAGTTAGCCCTGAAATTGCAGTTTCAGGGACACTCATAAAAATATAGATCTATTTTTCTCTATTTGGGACACCTGGGCTTCTCCATTTCATTGTCTCCCAATTTGTCATGTTTATAAATCACAGTCTTATGCCTTTTACCCAGAAATAAATCCTAACCAACTCAGTGTAGGAGTTACAACTTTGAAGAGATGCATAGGAAATGTAAAATGTACCAAGATCATATATATTTATCTGGCCATTTTAGCATTTTATCAAAGTGAGCATATACATTCACCTTTCACCTTTCAAAACAGATTTTGGAATCATTTGAAACTGCATCTATCATTTGGAAATGGAGTAATTTTGGAAGTACTCCTAAATAGAACCAGTTGATCCTCACAATGATACTTAGTGCAAACCATTGAGTAGTCTGTAGTTAGAATTGGGATGCATTGATTGCATTGCAGTATAGATATTAAAGTGTGAGTTTGGATCTAATGAGGAAACATTCAAATACCTGTTTTCCTTGAACATCTTCATCATCATCAAGCTATTAGCCTATCTCTGCCGGGCTTAGTAGAGCGAAGCATTTGAATCGTTTTTGTAAATAGCCTCAGTATGCTCTTTGGTATGATTATCACATTTATGTTGTGGAATGAGTTATAACACTCCGATTCAGTGAAATACTCAACTGAACTAATCTAAATTATCTTTTAATAACACCATTTATGGCTCTTTATAATGTTATTTAATCATGACTTGCAATACTCATTTTGCTTGCAAATACACAAATATAAGGTACTGGCAACCTTTTCCTCAGCATTACGTAGATTTTAATGTAGTTAACAACCATATCTTTTTATTTTTAGTAGTTAAGATATAAAAGTTTCAGATGTTTGGTTACTATTCAAAAGTAAATGATCTTAAGGGAGCCCAGTAATATAATATAATTTTTTTAAAAAAAGACAAAGTCAAATTTATTATTTACTATGTTTGTAGCTCTTTTGTTGTTGTTTCTTAATATTATTTTACTGATCTTCTGAGGAACATATTTTATGTTAAATGTGTGAGAAGTCTCTTTTGTGAACATTTCATATATACTGTATCACTCACAGCATTTCATACTTCTTTTATTTAGCATATCTTTCTCTTCATGTTGGCTAGAATTTCTAATAAAAATGGAATTCTGAAAGAAGAAGATCAGTCTCCTTAAGATACTTTGCCCATCTTTTTCTCCCTTCTCTTTTCCCATTGTTTTCCCTCTTCCCTTCCTATTCATAATTATTGCTTTCTTCCTCCAACTAATTTTTTCTATATCAAGCAAGTAAAGAAAAACAACAAAGACAATGAACAGAATTGTTGAATCACTAGATGGGGCAGAAAAAATGTATTGAGATTAAAAGGCGCCATTCTGTTCTAATAATTCCCTCTTCTGTCTAGGTTAAATCTTACCTAAAAATTAATATTTTCCTGGGGGTAATGTTTCATGCTGAAAAAGTACAGATTTGGATAAATGCCAAGACAGGAAAGTTCTGTCTTTTTTAGATAACCTATTCTTGAGCTTGAAACATAAAAAGAAAGAAAAACAATGGTTGGTTTTACAATCTCTACTCTAAATTTTGACTAATGTGTTTTCTGTCAGGCTGATAGATTTTTCTTCCACTTGCCCACCCAAAATTGATTTTTTTTATTTTTAGGATACTGGGGTCTTTTTATTTAATTATAAGACTGGCAAAGTCACGTCTGGACTTTTTTTTTTTTTTTTTAAGTTTTAAAAACAATTTTATTTACAAATTTAAAAACGTACAATTTCAAAAATACAGAAACAATAATAACACAGTTTTTTACATTTGTTGTCGAATTTGGTGAGTCCTAAAAATCATTATTGGCTAGTACTAGTCACATATTCACACCTTATCACATCCTAAGTACTAAATAATTCACAATATATTCAATTTATTTTCACATTGGATTATAACCACTCTTCTATTACTAATACATTCATGTTTTTTAACTAATAAACACAAAAATATTTTAAATAGCTAATACTAATAATAGTAGTAACAAAGAAAGGAAGATTTAAACCCTTTAATTGTACCTAATATATTATGAATTGCTGGATATAATTTGTATCTTAGGTTCATTTATATGTTTCCCCTTTTATTGTCTACCCACTTATGCCATTTATCCCATATCCACTAATGATCTGTATCCTCTTTCCTGTTAATTTTAAGCGTAAGCCTCTCCAGTTGGGCACATTCATATGTTTTCTGAATAACAACCTGTATTGGTGGTACATTTGGGTTTTTCCAATATTGTGCTAGTGAGATACGTGCCACAGTTAATAAATGGATGGTCAGATATTTTACTTTAACGAGGTAGTCCCCTTTAATCATTCCCAACAAAAATAGTTCCGGTTTCCACTCCAGCCCACTCTCTATAATTTCTTCTATCCACGTTTTTATTTTTAACCAATATTTCTTTATCTCAGGACAAGTCCACCATGAATGAAAGTATGTACCAAATTTCCCTTTACATTTCCAACAGCAAGGATTGGCTGTCGGAAATATTTTGGCCAATCTGGAGTGCGCCAGATGCCATCTGTACATCATTTTGTATAAATTCTCCTTGTGGGCTACTGATTTGGTTAGTGTCAAATTTTTCTGCCAGATTTCTTCCCCGTCATCCAGATCAATGCTATAACTAAAGTTTTTTTCCCAAGCCAACATGGGACCTTTCACAATTTTCTCGGCCATTTCATAGTCTAATAAATAATTATATAATTCGGAAATTGAGCTTTTCTCAGGTTTTAGAAGTATTTTATCCAAATATGTATCTTTTACTTCAATTCCATATTCTTTTACCTCCTTGTTGTATCTCAATTTTATTTGAAAATATGACCAATTATCAATAGCTATCTCTTTTAATTCTAATTCCTTTTTCATTTTAATTCTTCCCTCACTATCTAATATTTGGTAGTATTTAAGTTTTTTACTGATGTCCATAGTGTTTAAATGGAACATTGCCTCTATCGTTGAGAACCACCTCGGGATTTTAGTGTAATGATCCTTTCTTATTTCAGTCCAAACTTTAATTAAAGACTTTCAGAATACATGTCTGGTAAAATATAAATTGTTTTTACTATTCGGGTTCCATAAAAATGCATGCCAGCCTAGCTGTAAATCATGTCCCTCCAATTGTGAAATCCTGTTATTCCTTAAGTTAATCCAATCTTTTATCCACACTAATGCTGCTGCTCTATAATATGTCTCCCAGACAGGTAGTCCGAATCCACCCCTGCTTTTATTATCTTGTAAATAAATTTTTTTATCCTTGTTTTCTTCTTTGCCCAGATAAATTTCATTACTTTATCTAAATATTTAAAGAATTTTTTTGTCCAGCAATATCGGGATTGTTTGAAATAAATATAATATTTTAGGTAAAACATTCATTTTGATTGTTGCTATTCTACCTAATAATGAAATTTGCATCTTATTCCAATTTTCCAAGTCCTTTTCAATCTGTTTCAGTAATTTAATATAATTATCCTCTCACAGATTTAATGTTCTAGCTCTTAACCAGATTCCTAAATATTTAATTTTCTTTACAATTTGTAATCCCATCTTTTCTTCCATTTTTTTTGTTTACTATTTGTTATGTTTTTAACTAACATCTTGGTTTTTTCCTTATTAATTTTTAATCCTGCTAATTTACCGAATTTGTCTGGTCCTGAGCCTATTGGGTCTTCTATGACAAAAACCTTATCATCTGCGAAGGCTTGTAATTTATATTCTTGGTTTTTAATTTTAATCCCTTTAATTTCCTTATTTAATCTAATTCTATCCAGCAAAGTTTCCAAAATAGTTATAAAAAGCAGAGGTGAAAGCGGACATCCCTGTCTTTATTCTGCTCCTTAATTGTTTGTTCCATGCCTTCTAATTTCTTTTCCATTCAATTGGCTTGTTCTTCAATCACTTTAATCTTCTCTTCATTTATTTTAATCAATTCTTGAATCTGGCCTATCTTTCCATCTAAATTTTTGACTTCAGTTTTCATTTCCCCTAGCTCATTTTTTAGTTGTTCTTTTATTATTTCTCTTTCTGCTTTGCTTTCCGTGTGGTTTTTGGACATCGATTCCTGCAATGTCAACATCATGCTTTGATGAGTTAATAGAGTAGTTTGGACCAATTGTGTACTGGTTTGAACTATAGATTTTTCTGGCGCCAACATCCCTTCAATAGTTTTTTGGGTCGATGTTGCTGTGGTGTTACTGCTGGTGTCAGTTTTCTTCCTACTTTAGTAATGGTGGTAGATGTACTGCTCATATCTTTAATAATTCTTTGTTGTTTCTCCACTATCCTAGCTATATTCTTCCAAATCGTATTGCCTGCTACCATCAATTTTATCTATGTTTTGCAGTTCGATTTTCTCAATTCTCTTAAATTTTTATATTATTATTTATCTGCTTAGTTTAATTCCTTAACACCGTTAGGTGAGGATATTCTTATCAGTTAATTAGTTATGTTTTCAAACTTTCCAGTCCACTTTATTCATTATTACCCTGATTGTTCACTTCACGTTCTGTTAATATTATATCTAATATTAATAAATTCAGTAAATCATCAATTCTTAGATCATCTAGCAGGTCAAAAAATTATTCAACTATGTTTAAGTATATAACAGTGCTACAACCCCAATTACTTCTTTAAATTAATTACAATATTTCAATTAATATTACCTTAAATATATAATAGGAATTTCAATTTCTAATTAATATTTTTACATATATATATTTCAATAATTCACAGTATCTAATATAAGGAGGGTAGGAGAGAGAGAGAAAGAACAATTAATTATCTCATCTTTATATAAATCAATATATTAAAGTCATTAATCTATAGTCAATCAAATATATATAATGTGTAAAAGAAAAGAAAGATATAAAGATATAAAATGTACTCCAAAGGAATTAAATATTACTTACTTAAGTTAATACCTATTTCCAAATAACCAATCAATCTTGTTTTCTTATTAATTAAATATATACTTTAAGTAAATAGAAAGTGTGATTATACCATTCCAATCACTTTTGAGGAGGGGAAAAAAGAGCAAAACAAACACTCAGTGAAGAGAGGATTTACAATCTCCCTTTTTCCTAGTGTTTCCTTAATAATCCAATTATATCCAGAGATAGGTTCGAGTCTTAATTCTCAGTTCTCAATTCTCAGTTCTCAATTCTCAGTTCTCAATTCTCAATTCTCAATTCTCAGTTCTCAATTCTCAGTTCGGTCTGGTACCTCTGCCACTTTACTTCGCTCTCCCTGTCACAATGTCTGCCTCCACGAAATGCACTGTCACTCCTCTGATCGCTTACAAAAGTCTCAAAGTTTCACAATTCTTCTCCACTGTAGAATATTCTCTGCGATATATTCTGTGACTAGAGATGCAAAACTTTCTTCATCAATAGTCACTCTTCTTTTCTTTCCTTTCCACTTCCTTTTTAAAAACAATTTTCCACTTTATCCGGAGCTATGGGTAAACAGCTCAGTCTTGCCACCACTTTCCACTTTCCCCCTTCCGCTCCGGCACTTCACAGACATGTCAATTACCTTTCTGATTTATCCGTTAGTTCTAATCCAACACTGATTCCTTTCAACCTCTTTCCCAAACTCCAAATTCGATCTCGTCTCTCCGCTTCCTTCTCAAAGTTGTTTCATCGCATCTTTGGGCTGGCCTAGCTGGCTGGTTTCTTTTGCCCTGTGCTTCGGGCTCCCTTCTTCACCTCCAGGATTGCACTTCCCCGTTCGACTCCAAGAGTTCTTCCTCACTTGAGTGATCCCACCAGGATCTAAGTTCACCTCGAACGGCTGCCCACGAGCAAAAATCCCAATGTAGGAGAGCAGATCAAGATTCTCCTACCTTGCCATGCCGCAACATCACCGGAACTCTCTGGACTTTCATTAATAGTCACCATATACTTCAAATAAATACTCAGCCAATTCTGCAGGCAGGAGACAAGATGAAATTGCATTTGTTCAAGTTTTAAAGTAGAATTTTCCATCTTCTGACATATATTGTCATGTGAATAATGTGCAGTGTTTCAATGATGATGATGATGATGATGATGATGACACTCTTAGAAAAGTCCAGAGCCTATTTACCACTTGAGATAGCTGCAGGCAAATTCTACATTCCACCCTTCCCTTTAGCCTTTAGACACTGCCTCTATGACTAATTTTACTTGAGCTGTTGCAGGGGACAGATTCTTGGTTCCTATAGATCTATCTCTCCTACTAGGTATTATACAGAATTCTAACAGATATTTTGGTTCTGTCACCAAAGAGTACATTTAAGATTTCTTGCCAACAAAAAGTTTTATATGGAAGCATTTTCAATAAATCGTATTAGTTTGGTGGGTGGGAAAGTGGCATTATTTTGCCTATCACTATGCCATTTTGCATATTCTATAGCCTTCTTTTGGATGCTGCTGCCTGTACATACTCAGTGCCAGCATTACCATTTCTGTGGAGCACTTACCTATTTATTCCATGGTTCCTGGATAGAAACAGATAAGCCTTCTTCCCTGTTCTTCTTCCATTTTAGTGACAAGTCATAATGTAGTTGAAGGGCATGGGTTTAACTGAGTATCACTGACTATATCCCTTCATTTGCAACTCACATGCTTCTGCAGCCATCCTTATTCACTGTCTTCTACTTCATACTCTCCAACAATTGACAAATTGCACACACAACAGAAAGAGCCAAGATAAAGTGGGATAGCATTTCCAACATGTTTGCTCCTTAGTCCATGCCTGTATAACATGTATACAATATGCATGCAGTAAGTCTATTTTTGGGACATGGACCTAGTTCTCTTCTACAGGACAGAGAAATTGTACGATAGCTACTTACTTCTTGAACAACTTAAATGATGGCTAGAGATTCCATTTCAGCACCACTCAAAGTTGCCCAGATATTTTTCACCGCGTTGGTGATGTTTCATTTGCAGCAGGTCATTATGGCTAGAAAGAGAAGTCTGGGACATCTGCCAATATTGGCCCTTAAGTCACCAGCCTTGTCACTTAGGCAGATATCACTAAATCATAGATACAGTACAAATTGTCAGTATGTCTTTCTACCAAATGAAGAACTGGAGTAATACATGTAAATCCTAACACAAGGAAGAATCTATAGAATCTGCCCACCCCCTCCCCATTCACAGTAGTTTACAAATAATCCTACTTCTTTCCTGATTGGAGTGATAACTGAAAGATGCCCCATAAAATTAGTTACATTCCAATCACTTTGGTATACATTTATCTGTACAAGATTCATTCTGGAGAATTTTATTTCAATTCTGGCTATTCCTAGTTCAGACACTTGTCTCATTTGTATGTGCAAACCAGTCTGCTATATAGATTTAGCTGCCTGTCACTTGAGGCTGTATTGGTGAACATGTTTAACACGTTTGCCTGACCTACTTTATTAACACACATTTCTGAAAGATAAAACTGGAGTGAACCTCTGAGACAGACACTATTTTTACAGAGAGGCATCTGCAGTTAACAGCCTACACCCTAGCTGCTATTTGCACAGTCAGGATTAGTACTGTAATACTACAGGTCTCAGGGACAAAATGAAATTGACAAGTTAAACATGCAGCAAGACTGTGTTGGCCTTTTTAATTATTAGCACTTAGACCTTTCCTCAGGGAGCAAATGTGTCAAGTCAGAATTATGCACAGGATTGGCTCATAGAACTTGAAGCATCTAGGGTTGGTTCCAGCCTGGACTCTTAAGAATGGCAGGTTGAGTGTTTTGTCTAGTGGTTAAAGCACTAATTTAGAAAGTGCGAGGGTGTGAGTGAAGGCTAGTCTCACTTTAGCCATGAAAACCAGCTGGATAACTTTGGGCCATTTATTCTCTATCATTCTAACCTACCTCACATGCTTCTTGTTGTGGGGAAATATGAGGAGGAAGGTACATTGGATATGTTTGCCACCTTGAATTATTTGTAAAAGAAATATAAAAGCAGGATACAAATAAATAACCAAACTGATACATGTCATTCTAGGAGAAAATCTAGATATCTTAAAGGGAGGAAAACGAGAGACAAAAACCGTAAAATATATGAAAAACAGTTGCAGGAATTGGCTATGTCTACTGTAATTAAAAGAAGGAGTAACATGATAGCAGTGTTCCAATATTTAAGGGATTGCTCCAAAGAAGAGAGAGAAAGGATGGAAGGCAATCACGGTTAGAAACAACCTAGAACTAAGGAGAAATTTCCTGACAATGAGAACAATTAATCAATAGAGCAAGTTGCCTCCAGAAGTTGTGGGTGCTCCAACACTGGAGCCTTTAAAGAAGATATTGGATAGCCATTTGTCTGCAATGGTATAGGGTTTCCTGCTGGAACAGAGGGTTGGACTAGAAAACCTCTTTAGTTCTTCCAATTCTGTTTGTTCTGTTATTCATTTTCCTTTATTTCCTAATGTTATAGAATTAGGAAAGTGAACCATGAAAATGTTCATATTATAGGCAAAGATCAGGCAGTTTCATGTTTTGGATACTTTATCTGGATTGGCTAATTAGTTCCAATTAGTTCCCAAATAATATTATGTTATATTATGTTGGGTTTAATTGTGTGGTATGAAAGAGCTGACTGTGGGAAACACAGGAATAGTGGGACTCTGTGATCATTTTTCTCAATTAATTTGACTTGTTCCTTACCATGGTACCACTGCTTCTGTCTTACTTTATATATTTGTAGTGTTTCAAAATAATCCCTATATTTTACATCTTGCCCAGATTTATTTACCAGGATCTCTGATAATTGTTCTGTAAAAGAATAATTTCCATGTGGCAATGACATACTAATTATATGGACTGCTATGCAGGCATGAGGAATTGGGGGTTGAGAGGGAAGAGAGAAAGAGAATGAGACAGATATACTGTAGTATTTATTGAACAAAGTTCAATTTACTCATGAGTAAAACTCTTATGTCTGTAACCTTTAACTGAGTGAAATGGTGCATCATAGAGCAAAGTTTTTTCAATCAAGCTACATCAAACAGGCTAATGTAAAGAATTGGAAAATCCCTTACTCCCACAGAAATGAAATTTGAGGAAGTTGTTACTTCTGCCATGTTGCTTCAGTATCACTGCCACACTGCTGCAGTCATACGACACACACTTTTCAATATTCTCTGATAGCTTTCTGGTGATTTGTTCAATCCCTAGCTCTCTCCCCAACTAGTAGCAGCAAACTATTTGCCATAAGGGAAAGGGAAGGGGAAGGGGGAAGGAGGAAGAAGGAAAAAGGGAAAGAAAGAAAAGGAAAGGAAAAGAAAGAAAAGGAAAGGAAAGGAAACATTTTGATCCTTACTACAAGTTTCCCATAAGAAAATACAATGGGTAAGCCAACAGAAGTTAGAAGTTGCTCCCTTTCCTACTGATTTTTTTTTTTTTTCTCACACTGGTTATTCTGTTTAAAAAATAACAAAATATGTCTGAAATGATGACCCAATGGGTCATGGGTTGTAGTGCTGTATAAATATTTTACTGATAATAATTTCTGTTAGGCCAAAGCTTTTCCTGTAATAGATAAAATTGGAAATGTCTGTACAAGCAGTAGAATAGTCACTGTGGCCATAATAGGGCAACTATCTTGTATACTCCAGATTGGCCTTTAAATGTGTGCTAAAAATGTAGTCCCTTGGGAATACAGAAAAGCAAAATGAGAAAATAAAAGTGGGTAATGAAGGGGAGCACAGGCTAATATTGGCAGGCTAGAGAATGTTAACAGAATTTAATACACAGTAACGTGTATGAAATATTTTTTCCCATTATTTCACAATTATAACAGCCTTCTTCAGACAAACTGATCCAGGAGCTGCCAATATTCTATAGATGAATAATTGAGTCAGTCATTTGTACTTCTATAACTGTCTGATTTGGTACAGCAACCGAAAAGGACAGCTACAGATTTCAACAGATAGGATTGCAGAAAAAACAATTGCAACCAACCTGCCTTTTATTGAGGATATGTATATTGCACAGGTCAGAAGGAGGGCTGAGAAAATATCTCCAGATTGTTTCACATCCTGGACATAAACTGTTTCAATTCCTTCCTTTGGGATGCCCATACAGAGCATTGCACACCAAAACAATTAGGTGCAGAGAGAGTTTTTTTCCCTTGTGCCATCACTCTGCTAAACACCTAATTGTCTCAATATATTTTCCCATGTAATATGGCTGTATTACTATTGACATCTTTTCTCCTCCCTTCCCTAATTGGTATTATGTTTATTTTTATTATTCTGCTGTTTTGCATGTACACCGATAGCTTATGTGCCAGAGACAAATTCATTGTGTGTCTAATCACATGGCTAAATAAAATGTTCTGTTCTATTCTATTCTATTCTATTCTATTCTATTCTATTCTATTCTATTCTATTCTATAGATTTCACTGAAGACAGAAAGAAGGTATAATGTTGAATACTGAAGAATGAATGAAAAGCCAAATGAAAAGATGGGATTATTTGAAAATAATGTAAAAAGTATAAAAATTTGTTAACATTCCTGATGTATGTTTCTAATGGTTGCATGCCAGAAACAAATATTGACATTTATTGTACATAAGGCCTGATGGAGAATGTTTTTGCATTATTTTTCATATGTTCAGCCCTAACACTGAAAATATTCTCTACTAAACAATAGAAATGTCTCTGAAATTTTGAATATTTACTGAGAATACTCAGTTGTTTGTAAATAACATTTATTGGCAAATGCTAGAATCTCCTGACATTTCCCACTATGCCTATACAAATCTTTGAAACAAATGTCAACGTTTAACAAATTTCTGACATTTACCAAAGTGTATTTTCACAGATGTCTTCCTATAGAAAATATTTATATACCTCTGCAGATTAATCTTTAAACTAGCAGCATGCCCACAGTTTTAGAAAAGACATTGACTCTAGGATTAGAGTTGCACTGATATTTAATTTATCCAGATGTAAATACAATTTTCTTAATTATTACTTTAATTTGCTTAAATAGAAATGAAAATACTTATAGGAGAAATGTGCAGTACTTTCAGGACTGCCATCTTAATCTTAAGATCTTACCACCAGTCCTAACATATGTGCATGTGAGCTGCAGTGGCACAACAATTAGAGTGCAGTACTGCAAGATTCTTCTGCTAACTGCCAGCTGCCTGCAATTTAGCAAATCAAATCTCACCGGGCTCAAGGTTGACTTAGCCTTCCATCCTTCCGAGGTGGGTAAAATAAGGATTCATATTGTTGGGGACAATATGCTGACTCTGTAAACTGCTTAGAGAGGGCTGTAAAGCACTGTAAAGTGGTATATAAGCCTAAGTGCTATTGCTACTCCTTATTTATTTTTATTTTATGCATCTTTTTAGTTTTTTTCAAGATTACCTATGCATTCATCTGGGAACTCCACCCTACTCGCCTGCTCTTTCACTCTTAATTCCTTTCTCGTGTCAGAGTATTTTCTCCCTCTGTTCTGCTTTTCAACCTATTAATATCAGCGTGTTGGGTTCTTTTTTGCTTTCATGACTTTTTCTTTTTTAAAAAAAGCTTGGAATGTCTGTAAAGTAAAACTATAATTCTTTTTAGCATGTTTGTTTCTCAAGAAGATATTTACATAAAAAGAAATCCAGCTATTGTTGCTAATGTTCTTTATTTTTTAAGAATGTATATGGCATTGTGTTTGGGATCCTTTCAGATTACAGGTCCTTGATTTGTGTCTATTGGTACACAATAGGCCAGGGGTGTCAAACTCAAGGCCTAAAGGCCAGATCCAGCCCTTTGGGGTGCTTAAATCTGGTTCACAGATGCAGCCTGGAAATAGAAAAGGACTGGCCCACAGTCCCATGCCCCGCTTTGGCTGGCAGAGAGCTGCAGGAGGCCATTTAGGCAGAAAACAGGGCACAGGGGTCACATGTGGCTCCCTGCCCCATTTTGGCTGGAAGGGTGCTGCAGCAGGTGCTTGTCCCATCTCCCCCCCAGCCGGCCTGCAGAGAAGACCAATGCTGATCCAGCCCTCAAAGAAATCCAGTTTGACACCCCTGCAATAGGCTCACTGGCTCAATTGAAGATATTCTATTATTGTTGAATAAAACTGGCAAAGTGGAAGAGAATGGGGAAAAAGCATAAATGTTAAAATGTCGCCAGAAGTCTTTCGAGACATCTAAGATAAAATAAGATAAGATATCCTTTATTGCCATTTTTGCTGTGAACACACTGAACACATTTTAAAAAATATGAAATTCTAATGGCCGCTCTCAAAATAAAATAAGCCAGAATGTTGATAATCCATTATTATCCAAAACAGAATACTTCAGCCAAGTGTCCATTGCAATAATGACACAGCAGTTTCTCGTCTGCCAGTTTGTTACCTTATTAACTCTAGCTTCATGTAAACCATTTTAGGCTCTGAGGAGCATATTAGAAAATAAAATATATGGTAGTGACACCCTAAATGGATGCCTTTAGTCTACTTGTTAGTCTTCTATGTTTGCCTCATTTCCTTTTTCAATCATACCACCTCCACCTCAGAAAACACGCAGCACCGGAGGAACATTTTCCTGCTTCAAAGGCTGCTGCATCTCAACTAACTCTGCCACCCAAAATGCTGATCACTTTCAGAGATTACAGCCAATCTCACACCCTCCACGTAATTTACCAGGACTTCTGCTGCTGGCACCTTCAACGGAAACAGTCCAAACCAACACAGACTCGCTAGAACAGCTTTATCAATGGTTCCTATCACCATATCCAATATAGACTGATGGTCATATAACAGCTTAGTAATACATTTCCACTTTCTTGTCACAATTCCCAAAGAATAACTCAAATCAGATGGTATTTTCATCTCCAAAACCCCAACACTCCTGAGAGCCAAAGCAGCTGCAGCCATGCAAGTCGCTGCCATTTTAGAAATACTAAAATGTCTAAGTGTAGCTCTCTTCGCTACAATAAGGCATATTAGATCTGTCTGCATTTAGTGGTGGCCACTTTAGTGCATTTTCTTTGCCATCCTAAAGCTATATCCTAGAATAGATTTTAGTATATTTTATAATATTTAATGATAATGATTTGTAGTGAAGCTGAAAGATAGTGATCTGCTTAGGGTTATCACATATATTCTTGGATGAACTCCATATTACATATTCAGAGCAAATCCTCCATCAAAGGATAATGATAATTTTATTTCAAATAGAATATAGTTTAATATTATATAATTTACAGTAGCATTATAAGACAAGAGTATACAAACAATAATAAAACATGACATGTGTCAGAAAATAAAGCTTAAAATATGACATGAGAGAGACAATAGGATTTTGTGAATTCAGATCAATTATAATTAGTTATGGTAGCATGATATTAAGCTACATTATTGAAAAACTATGAAGCCAGTTTGGCTGGACAAAATAGGGCTTCAATTAAATATATATGGAGATTCTCAATCATCCACGTCATGATTGTCCCAAGAGTGCTTTTCAAAAAAAACAACTGGACTTTCTTTTTCTTTTTTCCTTTAAAACATTTTGCTTCTTAACTGACTGAAGCTTCTTGGATGAGAAGCAAAACACTTTCAAGCAAAAAACCAACCAAGTGCAGTTGCCTTTTGAAAAGCACCTTTGGAACCTCATTAAATAAAAAATGTAAATTAATGCAAATGTGCTACTGCAAAAAAAAAAAAATTACAGAGATGAGGGATTAATATCACTGAGCAGCCAATGTGAAAGGAAGTTTTCCAAGTGCATAAGACCAAAGTGTGCTACCAGATGACTTAGAGATCAATTGAAGGACACAGAAAACTAGAAAAGGGATGACAATGGTTGGTTAGAAACAATTGGTTATCTAGGGAACCTGTGCTAGTCCTGTTTTTCTTTTGTCTACTGAGGGCTTGTGGAATAGCTGTGGAATTTATCATACTCATAATTAATATCAATACTCAGGGTACAATTGAGTAATGCAATAATATCCATTCTGTGCACAAGGACCATTCAATAATAGTTTGAATACACCTGGTAAAAATACCAATCATTTTCATTAGTGTCTTGAGCACTTTTATTTTTAAAAAAAAACTCTATTTCTTTTTGGGCAACAATATATAATACTGAATGCAGCTAAATCTCAAATGACCATGCTCATGTCCTAAAAAGGATTTCAGAGAAAATGAATAGAAAATAATTGGAAGACATTCAAAGAAAATGTGGCATCTAAGAATTGTTCTCATCAGCTAATAATGGAGGGTTTACATTTGTCACTAAAAGAAAAATAAGCCCAGTTTCCTTCCTAAAATCTTTTGCCTATTCAGAGGGAAGCAATTGTGCTGATGAGTTTTTGAAGGAAAGGGATATACCCAAACAATTTCTTGAGTGAGCCTCCCTCTGAGCAATTCCAAGACTTATTTTCTAAACAATTGCTGATTCCTATTTTTGGCTGAAAGCAAAATGGTAGCAGTAGCAGCACTTTCCAGTTTGGCCACTTGGCAACTTAACTATATGCTAGCTTCAATGAATTTTTGTACTAGAAAAATGAACTGTCATTTATCTGTGACTATTAATAACATTATTGATATATCTGGGTATGTGGGTATATGTATACATACACATACATTAAATACACACACATACTTTTTCTTAATGAATGCTAGTTGCTTTTAAAAGTTTTGTTTTGAGCAACTTCCAATTCTAGAAGGGAGGAAAATATGATGTTTAAGCAATTAAGAAATGATGTTGGTTATTTTTTATTTATAGTACCTCCTAAGTAGCTACAAATTCTCCAAATTAGTTTAGTTTCATGCCCATTCTCTTCATCATATTTAAGAAGCTTCTTATCTAATGTAACCCAATCCAATCCAATAAGTTTGCTTATGGGGGATACATTGTCATTGTCAACCCCCATCAATGGGTTGATCAACAAAAAACACCATTGTTTTTAATTCAAAGATCATGATTCATGAATATTGTAAATTGCAAACAAAATGTATACATTTCAATTGAAGGATTCAAATATTGTGCAAGCAGTCATTCTGACAGAGGACTATATAAATTAATTGCACAGATTTAATTGTCTCTCTGGGAAAAATGTTATTGAAGAATGTTAAATGGATAGCTATAGCATGCCTAGAGGGAATTGGGTCTTGAAAGCTAAATACTACATAAAACAAGACAGGGAATGCTAGGGACTACACGCTAGTCAGCTCACTCCAGAGAATATAGAAATAATGGTTTGGAAGAGCTGTTAATTAGTTAATGTATTGGAAATGTGAAACACATAAAAAGCTAATTAAGTGGAATTGATGTACATAATCTTGGACTGTTCTGACCTTAATTTTGAATAAAAATGTTATTCTATGACTTAAATCTTCCTCAGACAGAAGCAGATACAATTCTGTGGAGCATAATATAGTTGGGAATCAATTATCCTGGCTCTTCTTTCACTAACATTTTTGCTAGACCTGATCTTTCATCTACACTTCAAGCATCACCATTTGTACCATCAATCTTATCAAGGAATTTGGCATATCAGGGCTACCCATCTGTACACAACAAGGTAGTTTAGATTATAAAAAAATAAGCAGGATCTTCAGTTCCTGCCAATGTTGTGTACGTCTGGTATGATACAAGGGCTATTCAGTTCTTAAAGATCCCAAGGTTTACCGTATATACTCGAGTATAAGCCGAGTTTTTCAGCCCATTTTTTGTGCTGAAAAAACCCCCCTCGGCTTATACTCGAGTCAGATTCCCCTCTGAAAAAAAATGGTGTGGAGCTCCGGAGCTGGGCAGGCGCTTCCCTGCTTCCGTGTTTCCTTTGCAACTTTTAAGCATGGGGGTAATCGGAAGCAGAAAAGTTCTTGCATGAGGATATATTGTTTTTTCTTTTTTTAATTGTTTTTTTGGGGGGAAAGACCTACCGCCATGTGAGAATGCTCAGACACGAAATCTATCCGCCCGAAAATAAGTGTGTGTGTGTGGGGGGAATTTTTAACAGAGGGAAGATGTAGGGAGAAGGCAAAAGCAACGGAAGATCCTTCTGGGGAAACTGGGGGAGACTCACCCTTGGTCCAGATGAGCCCCTTCCCCGCCCCTAAGGAAGCAGAGGCAGCCAGCAAGGGCAGGCAAGTCCCACTTCAAGGACTCCGTCCGTCCTCGCTCCCACCCACCCACCCACCCAAAGCCACGAAGTCCCCCAATCGCGCAGCCCAGAATCGCCCTCCCCTCGGGGCAGCAACGATGCCCGGTGTTTCCCGAGACAAGAAGCTTCGCCATGCAATGAAAGTGCCCTGGCTCTAGGCTCTAGGCTCAGAAAACAATGAGAGCCGAGGTCGCCCGGCTCTGCTCAGCTTCGCTTTCCTCAGCCCCAGCTGCTTTCAGTCCGCCGGGAGGAGGGGGAGGAGGTGGTGGCGGCTGCTCGCATTGTTTTCTGAGCTCTAGGCTCATAAAACAATGCGAGCCGAGGTCGCTCGGCTCCGCTCAGCTTCGTTTCCTCAGCCCCAGCTGCTTTCAGTCCGCTCGGGAGGAGGGGGAGGAGGTGTGGCGGCTGCTCGCATTGTTTTCTGAGCTCTAGGCTCATAAAACAACGCGAGCCGAGGTCGCTCGGCTCCGCTCAGCTTCGTTTCCTCAGCCCCAGCTCTTTCAGTCCGCTCGGGAGGAGGGGAGGAGGTGGTGGGGCTGCTCGCATTGTTTCTGAGCTCTAGGCTC
The DNA here is from genome assembly GCF_049901735.1 of Notechis scutatus. Taxonomy (NCBI): domain Eukaryota; kingdom Metazoa; phylum Chordata; class Lepidosauria; order Squamata; family Elapidae; genus Notechis; species Notechis scutatus. Next base: position 223,647,713 of record NC_142010.1, on the reverse strand, counting down.
ATAAAACAATGCGAGCCGAGGTCGCTCGGCTCCGCTCAGCTTCGTTTCCTCAGCCCCAGCTGCTTTCAGTCCGCTCGGGAGGAGGGGAGGAGGTGTGGCGGCTGCTCGCATTGTTTTCTGAGCTCTAGGCTCATAAAACAACGCGAGCCGAGGTCGCCGGCCCGCTCAGCTCGTTTCCTCAGCCCCAGCTCTTTCAGTCCGCTCGGGAGGAGGGGAGGAGGTGGTGGCGGCTGCTCGCGTTGTTTTCTGAGCTTTAGGCTCATAAAACAACGCTGAGAAATCGCTCGGCCCGCTCAGCTTCGTTTCCTCCTCCTCCTCCCGAGCGGACTGAAAGCAGCTGGGGCTGAGGAAATGAAGCTGAGCGGAGCCGAAGCGACCTCGGCTCGCGTTGTTTTATGAGCCCGCGAGCCTAGAGCTCAGAAAACAACGCGAGCCGCCGCCACCACCTCCTCCCCCTCCTCCCGAGCGGACTGAAAGCAGCTGGGGCTGAGGAAACGAAGTTGAGCGGAGCCGAAGCGACGTCGGCTCGCGTTGTTTTATGAGCCTAGAGCCTAGAGCCAGGGCGCTTTGTTCACTGCAGTGTGAAAAGTGTGAAAAAACACACTTCTTTTTCTTCATCTTCTTGTTCCCTATTTACTGGTCTCTTTCAAAGAGGAAATTGTGAACATCAAACTTATTCTCAACTGTCCTAGTGAAAGTTTTTATTGGTATCTATTTGTATTTTTGAAATTTACCAGTAGCTGCTGCATTTCCCACCCTCAGCTTATACTCGAGTCAATAAGTTGTCCCAGTTTTTTTGTGGTAAAATTAGGTGCCTCGGCTTATATTCGGGTCGACTTATACTCGAGTATATACGGTATATAGAAGTAAAAACAGAACACATCTTTCAACTTTCTGATGTTTTGCTTCCAAATATCTAAGTACTGTATTTCTGTGACAGTCATTCAAATGTCAAACATAGGTAAAATATTCTTAGAAATGCAGAGCTGTCTGTGTGGGAGTCTTTGTTTACCTAAAATAGACATTATAAGCATGGAAACTGATGGAGACATATACTGTGGTCCCTCACACTTATTACCGTCACAATGTCCCCATGTCCATGTGACCAGAATGTGGGTGCTTGGCAAGCAGCATGTATTTATGACAATTGCAGCATCCCTGGGTCATGTGATTGCCATTTGTGACCTTCCCAACCAGCTTTCAACAAGCAGAACCAATGGGGGAAGTCAAATTCAGTTAACAACTTCAAGATTCACTTAACAACTGCAGTATTTTGCTTAGCAACCACAGCAAAAAAGGTGATAAAATTGGGAATGACTCACTTAACAATCACTTTGTTTAGAAATAGAAATTCTGGTACCAACTGCAATCCTAAGTCAAGGACTACCTGTGCTTATACATGTAAACAGAACAGGTATTTCTTTTGGTATGAGGCCACTTCGGATCTTCAAAGTCTCCATATTTATATAAGGAAAACATAGGCAAAAATTTACTGTCCCAAACAAAGCTTTTTTTTAAGAAATTGGATTGCTAACTTCTTCTATTAAAATACTGTAACTATGAAGTACAATAACCTTCAGCCTAGACTTGCAATTGTACCCTGCAAGATTTGAGTAGGACTATTCAACTCTTCTGATCACTTGCACTTGTGGTTTTGGTTGATGCCCAGGCTATGCTGGATTTTCTGGGATATGATTGTCCTATCCTGAGGGACCAAATCACAGTATAACAGTGTTCTTGGGAATCACAGGCAATATTTTATTCAAAATTGCTGCTTTTTTGCCTGACATATTGCTAAGTTAGGAATGTACTTCAGAATGTATTTGTTTATTCCATCTACTAAATTATGATATGGATGTTATTAATGAACATTTAAAAAAGAATATAACCAGCTAAATGATATCCATAAATGTTCCACAAATATGGGATTACAAAAGAGAGAGCTATCTGAACATCTGGTTTATATAGGAGTAATGAAACATGCAACTGTCCGATTTTATTTATTTTGACAAATTCTTTAGATCCATAGTACTAGATTTCTAGGCATCTGAAGACATAATTCTACCTGATCATAGTGGAATGCTAACTTTGCCCGTTCTTGATTTCGAACCAACCAATTCATCAATGACTTTTAAAATGGGGATAACAAGATTCTTTTAATAGGCCCAAGATTGTCTACTGAAAAAAGACATATAAGCCCATCTGAGGGAAAATAGAGAGCAATATGTGAAATGAAATATAGCTACTCTGTCAGGTTTCATCATGTACTAACCTTTAAAACTCAAATTAAGCAACAGCATATAAAATGCAATGCAGAAATGGCAGAGAGAGAGAAATCTCTATCCCATATTACCATAATTATAGTCTTTCTTCATGAATCTCTGTATGTGTTTATGGAAATGTGTTTTTAGTGCACCTCAAATTCACAGGATCATCTTTTAAATAAAAACTAGAAGCCAAAAGACTAGGCCAGTTTGAGAAGCTCATTACGTCTTCCGAAACCAAGCTTTTCCATAGTTCCAACTCTGATGAACAAACCTAATAAAAGAGAACAAGCTTTCCTCTTTTATTTTGTTGAAAATAACTGTCTTTTATTTCTATTAGTTTCCCGCCTTCATAAATCCATTTCAGAGCAGTCAGCAACAATGTTAAAACAGTCTACAATAACATAAAGCAGCCAGCAGGAATACTAAGAGCAGAAAGAGAGAAAGAAAGGGTGTCTGTGGGAAAGGATATGTATGGAGAAAAAAGTCAAGATGGCAGACATTACTACATAAATAAAGAGCTGCCCATTTTTAATGTGCTTTAGTCACATGGTTGCATGCATCTACCTTCCCTCCTGCTTCAGAACCCCTTTACCTAAATAAACTATTCAGGCTTGTAGGCATTCAGATGTGGCTACTAAAAGAGGCAAATCTTTGCTAGATGATTAAATGTCATTGGAAGATGGAAGAAGGGATTCCATTTTCAGAAAGTTACATTAGAAAATATGTTCTTTTATGTCAGCAATTTATATACTTAAATTTAATACTGTATTTATATACATTTCTAAAGGGGGAAGAGGGCAAAAAGATTTCATTGCTATATGTGTATATTTAAGAGCAGGTGCATGTTGGTCCTGAAATAATGATTTGTATAGACCTTTGATAGTTAATGGAATATTATGATATTATGATATGAATAAATTGCCTATCCAGATCAAGCATATGTCCTTAGAGTAATTCACTATTTACGTTAAATGCAGATAGTTAGTGCTGAATTATTGCAGGGAGTTTCTTTCTGGTTTTGAAAAAAACAGGTATATTTTTCCACAGGTTATTCCTCATGAAAAGGCAAATTCTCTTCTCTCAGAGTGGTGCATTACCTTCCACCCCAAATGGGAGAAAACAAATCACAGATGATTTATTATGTACCTTGCACACTGGAAAAAGCAAATCTTGTCTGGGCTGGGAAGCTAAGCTGGGTTGAGAAAGGGGAATCTTTGGATGGAAAACTATCAAGGAATACCAGGGGTATATCTTAGAAAGCTGCAATTGAAATAATAATCCAGGAAGGCAGCAATGGTGATTACTTTCTTATTATTGCCAATAAAATTACATGAATATGTTTATGTTGCTTGACCTTTATGCTGAAAAAATGCACATAGAAAAAAAATGTCTGGAGACTCCTTCACTTACAATCAGTAACTGAACCCCCAATTTTGGTCCTAAGTCATGAGAGTTATAAAGCAGGAGATCCTCTGATTTTTCCTCATGTTATAACTTTTTTTTGCAGTGGCTATTAAGTGAAGGTAACAGTTGTAATACTCTTGACGAATGTATCTTTTCTTTTATGTATACTGAGAGTATTTGCACCAAGACAAATTCCTTGTGTGTCCAACCACACTTGGCCAATAAAAAATTCTAAAATTCTATTTTATTCTAAGTGAAACACCATGGTTGTTAAGTGAATGTCACAGTCGTTAAGCACAGCCATTCTTTGCTATGGGGCAGTTTTTGATGGAAACTGGAAGTAAATGCCAAAAATGTTGTAAATCAGTCACATGACTGTGGGGCACTGCAGATGGACATAAATGTTGCTGTTGCTGAGCTTCCAAAATATAGTCAACTGACCATGGTGGGGGGGATGTATGGTGGAATTTCAAATCCAGATCATAAGTCCCTTTTTCAGAGTCTTTGTAACTTCAAATAAAAGTTGAAAACTATCGGTAATATGAACTATGCAATATCTCACCACAGGATGGAAGACATAGTGATCGGTGGGCATTGCTAAATCTGCTACCCCAGTGCTAAGTTTAAGAAACAGTAGGTAATCTCTGCCTGGTCCTTCCAGCTGTGACTGCCTTTCTAACAGATGTTTAGAGTACAAAGTAATGTTTAGAGTATAAAGTAAAGCATTCTACTTGCTTCCTACTGATCCATGAATACTAGAAACAGTGCCTGCTACTAGAAACTTAGAAGGGATTCTTTCAATGGATTCCCTATGAAAGGAGTTGGGTTTTCTGAAGGAGTACAATTGGAACAGCAGAGAAACAGTCCTTGCTGAACATATCTAATACATTTGTTAGTGATCCAGATTCCAGTCCCAGGGAAGTTCCTTGCTACACTGTTTATCATTTTAGTTCTCTAAGGGCAGTAAACATCACACAGCTAACAATGTTGGATGACATTTGGGTTCGCTTTTTTCTTTCTTAGCAGCAGGCTAAGGCTTCTGGCCAATGGTGCAAACAATTTCCTTGGCAGCCCTGCCACTGTCCTGTGGCTAGGCTGCCACTAATGGGTTGTTTCAATGATCAGGACCTCTTTGCTTCTATTGTTCTGTGAGACGTGCTTTCCATTTTCATGATCTATTGTGTTTACAGAACATGTGAAGTCTTGCTCTTTTCTTTCTCCATTTACCAAGATATGAGAAAGGATTAGAATAGTGTGGCCACCTAGCATCATACAATGGATCTCGTCTCCCCCACTGTGTTTTCATTTAATTTACTTGCAGATAGCCCATATTATTTTACCTCAAACAGTTTCCTTAAAAAAAAAAAAAATTCTTATATCTATGGAACATTCTGCCCTTTTGCACATACGTTTTGTTCATGCTAAAGATTAATCCTGCATTTTTGTACAATTAATATAAAGGGATCAAAAGACATAGATAGTAGTACTCTCCGAACAAGAAATAGCAATTGATAGCCTGATAATTTTTCTGGATTTTGAAATGTGTATAAATCAGTTGTGGTTCTCCATTGCGAAAAGTTGCTAGATCTGTGGTGATGTTCTGTCCTAGGGTTCCCCAAAAAGCACTAAGCAAAACCTCCCGGCAAAGCCTCTTTTATTAAATGAATGTGAATTTATTACATTCATATTCAGCCAACGGCCTGGCAACAGTCTTGCAAAGGTATAATTATTAGCTTATCTATCTTGGAAAGCTGCCCACTAAATATTTGCACACACCGTTAGGTGTTAGGTTACGATTTTGGAAATCTTTACAAGGCTGGAATGAACGAACAAACAAATGAATGAATTGTTTCCTGCAAAAGCCCCCTCCCTTTTTGCTCCTCTTTTAATCCTTATGGGAGGGGCCATTCATCGTCCACCTGTGGCCTTACTCAGAGATACGGATACAGATAATCAGAGTTGGAAGGGACCTTGTAGGTCATCTAGTCTGACCCACCGCCCAAGTGGGAGACCCTACGCCATTTCTGACAGATGGCAGTCCAATATCTTCTTGAAAGTCTCAAGTGATGGCGCTCCCACAACTTCTGAGGGCAAGGTGTTCCACATCAACCCTGAATTCTGAATTCACATCCTCCCACATCAACCCTGAATTCTTAATTGTTTCTTCCTTCCTGCATGCACAGGCTGGGAACTGGTTCCAGAAGCTCCCCTGCCTCATTGCTGTCCGAGTCCGAAGGCAGCTGATAACTGTCAGACGGCCCTGGCCCCATCTCTGCCTCTGATGCAGAGCCCTCTTATGAGCCTTCCTCAGCCTCCAGGACTGGCCCAGGTTCCTCCCCAACCTCTTTGCTGTCTAACTCTACTGCCAGCTCCGTCAGCCGCCAGCGGGCCACAACAGGTGATAAACATTTATCACTGTATGATTATAATCATCATTTGAAAATATGGGCATTTCTTCCTATACTTTAGTAGTTGTACTCTGAACCTTTTTCTATATAAACATCTTTTAAAATGCTTCCAGTTTAGGTAGTAGAAATCTACTTACTTTAACTAATTAAAGGAGTCATATGGCTTTAGTCAAATTCAAAGTAAATATTAATTTTGAATCACAGAGGTCTTTTGCCGTTTTGTGCTATAAAATTAGCACTTTCCTTCACTTCTGATAGAAAAATTAAATAGGCAAACCATACTCCAGTATGACAGTACTATCGGTAGTACGGGAAGAAACATAAAGAAGAGGGAGTCTCAGAAGAAGAAAATGTCCAGGACACGCATATGGAGATATCTTATTATGCCCCCCACAAAGGCCTTTAGAATCCACCTTCAGTTACATAAAACCGTATGTGTGCAATGCATCCACATTTTATCCACTATTGACTGTGAATATTATGTATATGATATACATTTAATTTTCATGTGCACTGCCTACTATGGGCAGAATATAATATAGATGGTTTACAAGAGGAGGGACATCTCAGCCAGAAATTCCCTCTCTCTCAAGGCCATTTGTAACATTCTCCTTGCTCTTTGCTGACTGGTATAGAGGTGCCTAATTTGGAAATACTCTACAGGCAAAAGAAAATTTAGCTGTTTAGTTGTTTGTTTATTTTCTTTATTTCTAAGGCTTTTCAACTCCTTCAGCTGTAGGACGTTATAGTTTTGTCCTGCTTTGCTTACTTTATTTAAGTAATAGCTATCCTGAGTGAGCTGTATGCCTTAGGGATATATATTTTAATTACATAAATAAATGTTATCTACTGTTATGGATATGTATTTGTAGGAGAAAGAAGGGAAGCAGGGATCCATTATGAAGCAAAGTGTAGAATTTACTATCATATTTTCTGTCACTTGTCACTAGCTATATATGTATATTTTCTTTAAAGTTCCAAGTAGGATAAGTGTGAAATAAATTTTCTACATATATGATTGCATGAGGTATTAAAATCCTCTTTGAATTGAGCTTAATTCCCTGAGACTTTACGATATCCAGCCATTTTTTCTTGATAATAGTATCAAGTAGCTTACTCCTGGGATTTCATTTTATTTTTAAATCCCAGTCTAATTTATAGCAGTGAAATTCTCTGGCAATCTCCTATCAAATATTAGGCATGCCTGACCTGGTTTAGTTTTTAAGCCACAGTCAACCAGGCATGAGTGGTCATTGGACAAGGTAAAAACAATTACAACAACAATAAAAATTAGGATGGCACCTGCATCATCTTTTATACATAAGATTGAGCATGGCACATATAAAAAATATTTATTTATTTTATTTATTTGATTTGTCAATTGTTTACAAGATAATAAGTACAAGTGTATACATAGTTGTGAATATATGAAATGGGTACATATAAGAAAAATAAAAGAATAAGAGAAACAATAGGACAGGGACGGTAGGCACGTTGGTGCGCTTATGCACGCCCCTACAGACCTCTTAGGAAAGGGGTGAGGTCAATAGTAGACAGTCTAAGGTTAAAGTTTTTGGGGTTTGGGGAAGAGACTACAGAGTCGGGTAGAGTATTCCAGACATTGACCACTCTATTGCTGAAGTCGTATTTCCTGCAATCAAGTTTGGTGCGGTTTACTTTGAGTTTGTATCTGTTGTGTGCTCTTGTGTTGTTATGGTTAAAGCTGAAGTATTCATTGACAGGTAGGACATTGCAATGTATGATTTTATATACCATGCTTAAGTCGGACCGAAGACGGCGTAATTCGAGGTTTTCTAGTTTTAGAATTTCGAGTCTGGTGGCGTAAGGTATTCTATAACGGGTAGAAGAGTGGAGAACTCTTCTTGTGAAATACTTCTGGACTTTCTCAATTGTGTTAATATCACATACGGGATAAGGATTCCAGACTGATGAACTGTATTCGAGTATTGGTCTAGCAAATGTTTTGTATGCTCTGGTTAGTAGTGAGATATTACCAGAGAAAAAGCAACGTAGGATTAGGTTAACAACTCTTAATGCCTTTTGGCTATGTAGTTGCAGTGAGCTCTAGCACTTAGATCATTAGAGGTGAGTATTCCCAGGTCCTTTACAGAGCTTGGGTCATCAACAAGATCTTGACTATTCAGCTTGTATTTTATTTTCTGATTTTTTTACCAATATGTAAGACAGAGCATTTATTTGTTGAGATTTGGAGTTGCCATATGTTAGACCATTCAGATACATAGTCTAGATCTTTTTGAAGGGTAGTAGTATTGTCTGTGGTATTGAACAGCTTTACATCATCAGCGAAGAGAACGCAATTGCTCTTGATATGATCACAAAGGTCGTTTATGTAGATTATGAAGAGAGTTGGTCCTAGAACACTGCCTTGGGGAACACCACTATTGACAGGTACTGGATTTGATAGGGCGTTCCCAATTTTGACCATTTGTTGTCTGTTTGACAGGAATGCTTCTATCCAGTTATTCAGTTGTCCAGAGATACCATAAGATTTTATTTTTAGGAGTAGTTTGTCGTGGTACCACTGAATCAAAGGCTTTGCAGAAGTCTATGTAGATTGGCGTCATTGCTTTGCCCTGGTCGAGTTGAGTAGTCCATATGTTTTTGCAGTGCAAGAGTTGCAGATTACAGGATAGTTTTTTTCTGAAACCAAATTGTTTATTGGAGAGTAGGTTGTTTGTCTCTAAATGGAGGATGATGGATTGGTTAATAATTGATTCCATGACTTTACAGGTGACGCAGCATAAGGAGATTGGTCTGTAATTTTCAACTAGGCTTGGGTCTCCCTTTTTGAAGATGGGAATGACTGTGGCTTGTAACCATAGGTTGGGCAAGGAGCTGGTTCTGAAAGATCTTTCAAAGATTATGCTTAGAGGTTTGGCTATGGCAGCGGATAGTTTTCTTAAGAAGTAGGCACATATTCCATCCGGTCCAATAGATAGAGATGGTTTTAGGTTGCGAGTGCTTTTTCAACGTTGTCTACTGTAAAATCGATATGTATTAGATCATTATTGTTGTCTGTGGTACGGCTAGGAAACATTGGGCATGATCCATTACTGTTTACAAACACTGAGCCGAAGAATGTGTTAAAGATGTTGGCTTTAATGGTGTCGTCGCTGCAGTCTTTACCATCAGGTCCTATCAAGGGAGGGATGGACCTTGAGTCTTTAGTTTGTTGTTTACAAAATTGTAAAAAGCACGGGTGGAATTGGTGCTTAGAAGGTTTTCCTCTTGTTTAATGTGGTAATTGGTGCATTCGGTCTTTATCTGGTGGCATAAATTTTTATATCGGTTTTTGAAATTAGCAACGTGACCAGATTTGTTTTTCCGCCAGAGTGATCTCTTTTGGATTGAAGTTTCCTTATTGATATGGGTAATCTGCTTTTTTGTTTTGTTTTTGGAGTTGTTGTTGGAACATATAATTTGATGACTCTTTTGACTTCAAGTAAAAATATGTTGTAATGATCTTCAACAGTATTGCATCCAGTGAATAGAGATTGCCAATCGAGGGATGAGAGATCGTTATCTATAAGATCATAATTGCCTTTTTGAAGTTACAACTAGGGATGACATCGTTGTGGTGATTTTTGCGTGGACGTATGTTGAGACAAAAGTCAATCATATTGTGATCACTACTGGAAAAGGGTTCTTTGGTTTGTATTCGGTAAATTAAATTCAAACTATTGCAGAAGATGAGATCGAGGCAGTTGTTCAGTCTAGTGTTGTTGGTTACTAGTTGTTCAAGACCTAGATTTGTAATAGCATTGAAGAAGGTTGTGTGTATGATTTCAGTTGTACAATTATTTAGGGTCCAGTCAATATGAGGTAGATTGAAATCTCCAAGAAAGATAAAAGGGTATGGGCAGGATGTAGCCCATGTTAGTAGTGTATTTAGCTTGTTTATATGTTCGATGTCATAATCAGGTGCTCTGTAACATAGTAAGAATCGAATTGTGATATTTAAGGATAGTTCACAGATGATGGTTTCAGGAAGGGCAAGCTCCTGGGTAACTTGGATATTTTTAGATGTAAGGATTTTTTATAGAATATAGCAACACCACCCCTCGACGATTTTCACGATCTGATCGGTAAACATGATAGTCTCTTACTGTGGTAATGGAGTCGGGGAGAGATGCATTGAGCCATGTTTCACAGACAAATATAATGTCGAAGTTAGCCATATTTAAGAGGATGAGAAATTCAGGTATTTTATTCACGAGGCTTCTTGCATTGAGTAGTTTGCATTTAAGTCCGGCAGCAGTTGGGATTGAGGTAGTTGGGGGCTTTGAATGTACAGTCACAGGTACAATTTTGATGCCAACCCACCTTAAGCACACCCCCACAGTCAGGTGCTATAGTCTAGTGAGCAATTAATTTTACTGACTGTAAATATTGCCCCTGAAGAAGGCCCCAGTTATTTTGATACACAGGACTTTTCTCCTTTGAATAAATAATATATTTAATCATTATTTCTGTTCACATTTGTAAACAGCTGTTTCTTTTCTTCATTTCTCATGTGTTTTATATTCATTCCAATGGATTCCATTGGACTCTTTAGGGGCTTAATGCAAAGATGAGTGACTTTTGCCCGTAGTTAAGCTTTGAAAAACAGAAATGTCCTACCAGAAGGAAGGGTGAAGGAAGGAAGGAAGACAGAAAGGAAGGAAGGAGACATACAAACACACATCCATTTATAATTGGTTATAATATTGAAATGAGACAATGCCTTGTTTACAATAATTGTAAATGATCATTTAAATTTTTTAAAGCAATTTTACAGAATATTCTGTCATCCAGGAGCAGGACTGCTTTTCACCATGAGCACTGATAAGCCTTCTAGAAAGATCACTGCCATGGGTAAAAAGCAAACCAAGAGACACAAAAACTTTTTTAAAAGATTGTTTTTCTTTGACAAATGTTGATGTTTAGTACTAAATGTTTTATGCAGTAGTAATCAACCCTACTTCTTGCTGTGATATGGAGATGCAAGGATGTCATGGGATCAAAGTGAAAGTGTTTATGGAGTCTTCTGGCCAATTCCTGGAGAGATGCTAAGCACCTGCAACTCTCATTAAATTCAGCCTGCTTTAAAAGCATTCAGCAGGTGTTCATTTTATCCTTTACGTGTGCACTTTTTAAAAAAAAAAATACTTTTGACGAGGAGAGAAAAGAACATTAGTCTTCCCTTACTGTCAAGAAAAACACATTTCACCCCCTGATTATTGTTATAATTACTGATATTTAAGTACTTTAGCCACCTTGCATTCTTTCTGCAAAAATCTCATTTGATGCTTCTGAACCTCTTACTTGCCATTTAACTACTTATCCATAGAAAGAAATGACTAAGTGAGAGCTCTCAGAATCTGACTGATAAGCTATACTGCCAGGGTAAGTGTTCTTAGGCATGGAGAACTTTAAAAAAACACAAAAGCAGCAGTGAGATACACTTATTTAGAGTCTTGGCAGGCTCTTGAGATACTGGACAATATTTTTATGGCTGGGAGCTAAACTTATCAGTTTGAATGGAGGGTGTTTTGGAGGGTAGGGGTAAATGTGAAGTTGACAGACAGAACTATGGTCAAAGACTATACTAAACTACACAGTGATCCTCCCCAAACTATTTTTCATATTGACAATAAAGACAACAGATTTGAAGATGAGGCTTCTGAATGCAAGACTAATTTCATAAAGTCACTTTACATGTTAATCTTGTCATTTCCATCCCTCGGCAAAAATCAAATTACTGGAATTCAAGCAACACCTGGATCATGAATATGGTGCAGTAAAAGGCTGACTTCCTTCACCTCTCTCTTACTTGGTAAGTGAAGCTATTGCTGAGAAGCTGAAAGATCACAAAATAATATGGATCAAATTATCTAGAGAAATGTTTTACAATATTGTATGAGTAAAGAAATAAAAATATATATTATATATTTTAACCTTTGTACTTTCCATTAGAAGAGTGGATTGAACCTCATATCTAACTGTAGAAGTACTCTAAAAGTCTTTGATTCTTTTTTAACACAGAGGAAAAACACAGGAATAATATTTAGTGTGACACTTGCACCTTCATGTTCAGTATGAACATCGATTATGGCCCTCAGCATGTGACCAGATCCTTATCTCAAGGTTCTCTGTCTCTAATCCAAATTTGACTGATTATTTAACATGGGTGCCATGATCAACATTTTAAAAAATCTAATTTTATTTCATTTTTATAGAATTTAAATGTAACTAGAATTGAATTAAATGAATTAATTACAATTTATATAATTATATAATTATAATTATATATAATTATAATTATATAATTTATATAATTATTCTCTATATCTTGAAAAATTGAATATTTTCCCTCTCAGGTAACATTTAAAATAGTAATTAGTAGCAACTTCTGGAGAAGCCCAAGGCTTTCAGTGGGCAATATGTAGTTTAGGATCAAAAGTTGTGTACTGCCCTAGTTGGTTTGCCCCAGGGACCCATTAAGAAGAAATTGGCTCCAGGAAGCTGGGAGAACATTATTCTTCAAAAGAAGAGTCAGCATTCATATATGTTGCAAAAAAAGATTATATAATCAAAAGAGGATATCTTTCTAATAGGATAGAATGATGGCACTTTTTTTATATCCCCAAGTCTGTTTTTTGATCTGGAACTTCAACTTTCCCAAATTCTCTTAATAAAAATATAATTTATCTCACAGTTATGTTTTTAAGTTTGACAAATTAATAGTTTTCATCATTCTAGGCTGAATTAACTTACTGGAGTAAACTCAATGACAACAGTCTCAAAAGTGCTTTTCTAAAAAGAAACTGGACTTCTTGTGTTTTTTTCTTTGAAAATGTTACACTTCTCATCCAAGAAGCTTCCTTAGCTCTAACTTAGAACAATTAGAACATTTCTAATAATTCTAAATTAGAACTGAAGAAGCTTCTTGGTTGAGAAGCAAAACACTTTCAAAGGAAAAACCAAGGTCCAGTTGCCTTTTGGAAAAAGGACTGCATGTTGAGAATCTCAATAGTTATCAATGACACAGCATAATATATTTATGAACAGAATAAAATGCAACTGTACAATTGACCACTTAGACTTCTTTGTGGTCTTTTCTCTTTGATGCATCCCTTCAACTGAAAGATTCAGTTCCTTGTCTGCAAATAACATTTGGGAATCTAGAAGTTTTTCTTCTGATCTTAATTATAACCAGTTCTATAGGTAGGCTTCCAGATGTTGTTGAACTACAATCCTCCATGTTCCAGAAGAGTTGCCAATGGCAAGGACACTGGAGGGTTACATCAAGATCTGGAAGACTACAGGTTCCCTATTCCCGCATTAAGCAGTCAACTCAGGCAGCAGGTATTCAAGGGTCTGGGCGGGGTGGGGGGAGCACATCCACATTTAAAAGTCTATAACCAAGATTGTACCACAGAAATTTGAAGACAAATCATCAAAATTCTATAATACAATTTTCTAGGGCTTCACTGAAACTGAAACTCATTTTGCTGAAATCTTTTCTAGCACTACCTCAGATTCAAAATTTGGCTATTGCAGTGTAGTCTCTGCACCTCTCCCCAAAGATGATGATACTGATGATAGTATTTAAAATCTGGTCCCATCATCAAACAATTTGCCCATTGTGATGTTGCTTGAAAACAGAGGCTTTTTGATCCAGGCAACTTGTTTCAAATTCCCTTGCTTGCTATTCTCAAGTGCAGTGTTAATAGACCAGCTACTAAACGGAATGGCAGGTCAGAAAACAATTTTTCTTGGGCTATTTAGGGGCTTTGCTGATTCTATAGATTCTAGTCTTTGGGGACTGAAATACATATTGTGGATAAGAATTTAGAATGTATTCAGAATTTATCAACTGAGCAATGAGGTAAAAAGTTGTTTCATTGCAAACATATATTTCTGTTTGCTATATACTTGCCCTGTATTCAGAGCAGAGGGGTTATGGGAGTTAAAGAATCTAAACACTGGATTTTTCAAAAGAAAATATGAGAAGTAATCTAAATAATTTCCTTGATGTTGAAAAAACAGATATTCATTCTTTTCCAGATGCTGCCTATTAAATATTCTATTAGGAATACATGCAGATGTTAAAGTGATTAAAATAAATGACATCATTTATTATGGAGAAGGAGTGTTATTAATCACATTATTGTGAATGGGATGAAAATGAGAAGTTCAAATGAGATACACACAGCTGAAAAAAGTGGTTGGAAATTTGTGTAACTGATAATATTTTTGGCTCTGCCAACATAAACTAATCATGAGAGTGTTGCAATAAATAATACATTTTTGCTGAGAAAAGGAATTAAAGATTACAGGCTGGCATTGTTGCGTATTTAAAAAGCATTTGAAGATGACAGTACAAAGAATTCTCTATTAGTTGATAAATTTTATGGAAATGTAGGATAGGGTGAAAAAGAAAATTAGGAAAATGATATCATCACTCAAGGATATGGACGATGCAATAAACTGGCATTATGAGACCAATTGCTTCAAAGAAGCAAAGTTAAATCCTTAATGTACAGTGTGTATGTGTGTATCAATGAGAGAAAGAGAGTGAAGAAATATATTTCTGTTTCTAAAGAGTCAGATATTGAGAAAAGAAAGCAATGAAGGAGACATTCAGACACCAAAGGTTGCATGAAGAGAAAGAAGAGGCTTATGGCACTCTCAAATTCTCCATTTTAGCCCATCATACTGATGGATAAAGTCCAGAGGGAAGAGCCCCATTGCGACAACATAAAAACCAGCGCAAACACCAAATGAACATTCTTCGTATTTCTTACTCACCAGGGTTGTTTAAATGACACTCAAGACACCAGCTGAATATACGATATGCCGATCCCCACATAAACTACAACCTCTGATTTGAACAGAGGTATTATTATAAAATCCTACTTAACCCAAATTCTTACGGCATTTCTTCCTTCTTCCTTCACAAGTGGATTACTGCTTTCCCATCAAATAGGCAACAAATAGTAAAAATAGGAAACGCCCTATCAAGCCCTGCACCAGTTATCAGCAGCGTCTCACAAGGGAGCATTCTAGGACCCACACTCTTTACACTCTATATAAATGACCTTTGTGATCACCTTATTAGCAACTGTGTCATCTTCGCTGATGATGTAAAACTATTCAACACCACTGTCAATGCTACCATCCTTCAAAAAGACCTTGATTATATGTTTGAATGATCTAACAGTTGGCAACTCCAAATCTCTACCAACAAATGCTCTGTCCTACACATTGGTAAAAAAAAATCTATATATCAAATACAAGCTAGGCGGACATGACTTTGTTGATGACCCTGACTTTGTCAAGGACCTTGGAATTCTGATATCGAATTATCTAAGTGCCAAAGCTCACTGCAACAGTATTGCCAAAAAGGCTTTAAGAGTTGTAAATTTAATTTTATGAAGCTTTTCTTCTGGTAATACTGATTTGCAAACTAGGACATTCAAAACCTTTGCTAGACCAATACTTGAATTCAGTTCTTCTGTCTGTAATCCGCATTGTATATCAGACATAAATTCAATTGAGCGAGTCCAGAAGTATTTTACCAGAAGAGTACTACAGTCCTCGCAACAGAATACCCTACAGTACCAGACTTGAGATTCTAGGCTTAGATAACCTTGAACTATGCCGTCTAGCATTAGACTTAAGCATAGTACATAAAATCATATGTTACAGCGTCTTACCAGTTAATGAATATTTCAGCTTTAACAACAACAACACCCGAGCACAGAACAGATATAAACTAAATGTAAACCACTCCAAGCTTGATTGCAGGAAGTATAATTTCTGCAACAGAGTGGTCCATGTCTGGAATTCACTACCTGATTCTGTTGTCACCTGCTCAAACCCCCACTCCTTTACCCACAAACTAACCTCTATTGACCTCACCCCATTCCTAAGAGGTCTGTAAGGGGTGTGCATAAGTGCACAATTGTGCCTACTGTCCCTGTGCGATTGTCCTCAATTATTAGTTCCTATTTCTTGTATTTAAACTTATGTTTGTTCTTGTTTCTGTTATATTGTAAGCTCTTGACCAGTAAAATAAATAAAAAATAAATTATATGTGTGTGTGCATTTGTGTGTGTGTGTGTGTCTGTGTCTGTGTCTGTGTCTGTACATACACAAATAAACTTTTGGGGGGAAATCTAGACAAAGACAGTGCATTGGTTAGCTACTCATTATTCTAATTCTGACACATGGAACAGTTTGAGGGTTTGTTTTAGGGATTCCTACTCCCTCACTGTTATGGAGCATGTTTTTAAAAAACCACAAAAATATTATAAAAACTAAAAAGCAATTAACTAAAACTTGACAGAATTAATGCCATTGGGAATGGCATGTGAAAATGACCTTGGGACACAGGAAGAAGAGCCACAGATTGATGTCAGTCCTTCAAAATAATCCAGACAAAAATCACTAGCCAAGAGTACTAACACTGTTTATTGTAAGGTTACAGTAACAAAATCTTGCACATCCGAAAAAATCTTCCCTTAGTTTTATTGTGTGCCCAAAACTAGGGAGGTGCCCTTCTGAAACACTTTCTCTCTACACCCCCCCCCCACCTCATTCAGACTGAGATTTCATTTATCAGACATTGCCTTGGCTACAGCTCTTTCTATTTTCTCCCAAGGTCATTCCCATATACCATTACATATTATGTTCCAAAGGTACTTTTCAAGAGGCAATTGGACTTTCTTGATTTTCTTTGAACATATGTCACTTCTTATCCAAAAAGCTTCTTGGATGAGAAGACAAGCATCTTCAAAGAAAAACAAGAAAATCCAGTTGCCTCATGAAAAAGCACCTTTGGGACAACCATGACCTGGATGACTGAGAATCTGCATAAACATTATACATTATGCCAAAAATGAAGAAGCTTGAGACATGCTGAAGTTCTCCATGGACTATAACAATTACTGGCTACGATAATTTGGATTGCTGCTATAGAACAGGAAAGTATTTCAGAAAAAATTGTTGCCATCTAGTGTTCATATGTATTTTAACAGCCCAGCTATGTACAATTATTTTTTCAAAATCAAATCTTTCAGCTTAGCTCAAATAAGGTTGCCATCAAAGAATTAGAGATTTGAATCTAATTAGGCTTTGTCTGAATTTTGAGCTTCTAATTTAAAAATGATTTACAAAGATCAACTCTTCATCCATTTAATCTTCTTCTGCTCTTTGCATTATATTACTTATACCAAAATATAATAATGTGATAGATATATTTGTTTGTGTGTGTGTGTGTGTGTGTGTGTGTGTCTGTGTGTGTGTGTGTGTCTGTATGTGTATCTGGATGGCTAAAATAGCTTAGTTTTCCCCTTTTGAAATGTATATAATGGCATCATGTTATATTGTATGGATGCTGAAACAGTTTGATTGTTATACTTGCCATGTTGTATACTTTTTATATCTGTAATTAAATATTAATATGCTTCTGGTAAAGGCTTGTCTTTTCAAACTATTATTTATACTGAAAATTGTCCATGTCACTTTAAATCAAATTTTACTGCTGAATTTTGCTATTTCTTAATGTTAGCAACAAAATATAATGATAATTACACCCTTCCTTTATTTGGTCAAGTGTGATTATATGCACAAGAATTTGTCTCTGGCACATAAGCCCTCAGTGTACATGCAAAACAACACAATAATAATAATTAATAATTATTACTTCCATGTTATTACTTCCATATTATTAAAATAGTTGGTTCATTCTACCGGGTTTACACTCTGACTCTATCCAATATGAACTGCAAAACATCAGCGAGCTAATGGATATAGCATCTTATATACCCTTCTACATAACACATTTAGTGTTACCCCTTTAGTAGTGATCCAGTTTTTTATCATTCAGGTCTAACAAATCTAAAGATAGTCTGAAATATATTGCATTGTAATGGATAGAATTTGCTGATAGGATTGTAGGAGACCATATTTCTATTTCCACTGGTGGCCGGAGATTTCTCATGGCTGCTTACTCACTACTTTCTGATCTAATATTAGGTTTACACCCAAAATGGATTCAGACAAGAAGAGAGGCTTTTATTTCCTACAGATTATGATAGTACAGCAAGGATGTCACTTCTCCTTTCTTGGAAGTAGCTTTAATCATCCTGTCTGTTCCTTGCTGAGCAGCTTGCATTGATTTCTTTTTGACACATCTTTTTCTTCTGTTGTGTCTTTCTAGCATGCACATATTTTCTGCACTGCTCCTGGCATGGATCTCATTCTTCATTTTTTTCTCTCTTGCTGTGACAGTCACAACAACCAAAACAACAAATAATCATCAAGGTTATCAGTAGACAATACTGTCTACAGAAGGATTTATATGACATTGATGAGATTAAGGTGAGAATTTAAAAAGCATAATTCAATATATATATTTGTGGATGGATGTAATGGACACTATGGAAGCAAAGGTGCCTTGCAATGATTAAAAAAATGGGTTATTCTGTGGGTGTAAAATAGACATTTAGATTTTCTTTCGTTTTCTTCCAATTTCATGATTTTATTCTTTTTCTTTTTAAACTTGCTACTGTTTTACCATGTTTACCACTTAACCTAGCAGGAAGGAGCATTATGAACATATATGTTTTGATAGATGATGATAGATAGATAGATAGATAGATAGATAGATAGATAGATAGATAGATAAATAAATATAATTCTTTATTGGCCAAGTGTGATTGGACACCCAAGGAATTTGTCTTTGGTGCATATGCTGTCAGTGTACATAAAAGAAAAGATACATTTGTCAAGAATCATAAGATACAGCACTTAATGATAGTCATAGGTTACAAATAAGCAATCAAATCACATGAGGAGAAAATCAATATAAATAAGGATAAAAGCAACAAAGTTACAGTCATACAGTCATAAGTGGGAGAATATGGGTGACACTAACAATGAGAAGATTAATAGTAATAGTAATGCAGACTTTGTAAATAGTTTGACAGTGTTGAAAGAATTACTTGTTTAGCGGAGTGATGGCATTCAGGAAAAAACTGTTCTTGTGACTAGTTGTTCTGGTGTGCAGCGCTCTATAGCATCATTTTGAGGATAGGAGTTGAAACAATTTATGTCCAGGATGTGAGAGGTCTGTAAATATTTTCATAGCCCTGTTTTTGACTCATGAAGTATACAGGTCTTCAATGGAAGACAGGCTGGTAATAATTGTTTTTCTGCAGTTCTAATTATCCACTGAAGTCTGTGTCTTTCTTGTTGGGTTGCAGAACCAAACCAGACAGTTTTAAAGATGCAGATGACAGACTCAATAATTCTTCTGTAGAACTGTATCAGCAAGTTGAGCTTTCTGAGTTGCCACAGAAAGAACATTCTTTGTTGTGCTTTTTTTACAATGTTTTTGATGTTAGGTGCCCATTTTATATCTTGAGATACAATAGAACCTAGAAATTTGAAAGTCCCTACTGTTCATACTGTGTTGTCTAGTATTGTAAGAGGTGGTAGTATGGGAGGGTGCCTCCTAAAGTCTACCACCATTTCTATGGTTTTGAGTATACTCAGTTCCAAATTCTTCTGGTTACACCACGAGGCAAGTTGCTCAACTTCCCATCTGTCTGCGGATACATCGTTGTCTTGAATGAGACCAATCACTGTTGTATCATCTGCAAACTTTAGTAGTTTAACAGATGGAGCATTGGAGATGCAGTCATTAGTATATAGGGAGAAGAGAAGTGGAGAAAGCAAACAGCCTTGGGGGTGTGTACAGATAACCTGTACATATATCTCAAGTGATTCTGCTTAGCTTCATCTGCTGCTTCCTGTCAGTTTTCATTTTACAGTTGATTCATTGTTCTCTTAAACAGAGGACAAAGAAAAAGCATAGATGACCTATTGATACAGCATTTTTGACACACAAACACTCCCAGGGTCAATCCTTGCCCTCTCTATTTAGAAAGATCAGTAATGGAACACATTAGTAACAGTGCATTCCACCTGTTTCTGATGGCACCTTTGCCAAAAAGTAATAATTTCAAATCCCCTTTGGAACACTTGTTCTCCTTTTATCTAGCTTTCCCTGGCAACAAAGACAAGATGTTTGTCCACAGCAGAACTAATTTCACAGAATCTCTTCCGATTTGGTTATTCGTAAGAGTTGCAATTCACTTTTTTTTTTTTCAGAAACTCAAGCAGATACATGGTTCTTCCCCTTCTATTTTCTCCTGCAATGATGATGCTGTGAGGTCAAGTTGAATAGGAAAAGATCTTTCTTTCATGATCTTCCATGGCTGAAGGAGGATTTCAATACTTCTCTCTCCAATCCTAGCATAAAAGCCTGTCTTCTCCACTGTTTTAAATTGGTGCTCATTAGGATGTGGCTTAGTAACTCTCTGCGCAAATGATAGCAGCTGCTACAACTCCAAACTAAATCCTCATTATTGGTTTTGTGGCACTCGGGGTAAAAAAATTCAACTCTTTTCTCTCTTGCCATGGTCCTAAAGATGGCTTCTACTTCGAAGCTGTTATATTTTATTGGACAAAAATCTACCAATAATTAAAATCCTTTCCTCATATCCTATTATAATTTAGTCTGTTTTCTGTTTCTTTATCAATTCTGTAGCTGCTATTTGCATTTTTATAAGTATAATTTAAATGTAGACACGTTATGTTATTACTTTAGCCCCTAGATACTCCACACACACTCATAGATACTTTATTTTTATAAAATAAATGCACCAGTTTGGTATCTTGCATTTTTTGCTCGTCTTTTCTTTAACAGCCAGGCTTACTCCCCTCCCCTCAAAAAAAAAAAAAAAAAAAAGACAATGTTCTTTCCCCCCCCCCCTGTCTTTCATTTATTTCTAAAATAATTATTGGCCTCTTAGATTGCTAAATCCCTGGGGTCTCCATAATTGCTTTACTTCATTAAATAATATATTTTATCCATGAATGAGTTTCACATAGTTTGTTTTTTTATTAGTTACATACTGAATATTCTATTTTATCTAGAGGAAAAGAATGCTAAATTTGATCACTACCATCTGATGCATCTTATTCTTGACGTGTGATGAAATCTTTACAGGATCAATAAGCTATGAACTATTCTTTAATGCTTCAAAGATGAATTACAGTAAAATATGGAAAAGAACCCAATTTATCCTATGAAATACAATCTGTCTTCTTGTGGCTTTGGTGATATTAAAATAATATGATGAAGACAAACTTTTTTTTTGTTCTTTCTGTTAATTAAGCTGTGCATTTCTTCTTAAAAAGAGAACACCATGAAAGAAACATTATTGGGTTTTTTTTTTAAGAGCCTATGATTTCTGCAGTCCTAATGTGATTATTGATGACAGAGCATTGATATGTACTTTTTGGTATTTCTGTCAGGAAAGTTAAACATGCATTATCATGATTTGCTGCTTAAAATATTCTGAAGATAGCATTACTACTTAGAAAGCTTCAACTCTTTTGTGTTTGTTTTAATAAATTCCACTAATAGTTTTATATTATCTTCAAATTCAAATAGTTTTCCCTTTTTATAAGAAAGACCCCATTGTAAATAGCTGAAATGTGTGATAAAGAGGTTTAAATTTCACTTGCTTTCTTGCATTAATTTGCTTATTTGTTATTTGTAGATCACCTGTAAGCCTAAACCTCCCCTTTTGCTAGCGTAAATTCTGTTTCCTAGTGATTTTTTGTTTGCATGTATGTGTGTGTATTCATATTCACATGCATACATACATCTCTGTGTGTGTTCATACATACCTACATACACACACATACATACACACACACAGTATATATATAAATTATACCACAATGACCAGAGTTTTTCTTGGTATCTGCTGAACCCTTATGTTGTCCTGCTCAGGACATATCTGTGTATGTGTGTGTGTGTGTACACTGCTCAAAAAAATAAAGGGAACACAAAAATAAGACATCCTAGATCTGAATGAATGAAATATTCTTATTAAATACTTTGTTCATTACATAGTTGAATGTGCTGACAACAAAATCACACAAAAATTATCAATGGAAATCAAATTTAGCAACCCATGGAGGTCTGGATTTAGAGTTACACTCAAAATTAAAGTGATAAAAAACATTACAGGCTGATCCAACTTTGATGTAATGTTCTTAAAACATGTCAAAATGAGGCTCAGTAGTGTGTGTGGCCTCCACGTGCCTGTATGACCATCCTACAACTCCTGGGCATGCTCCTAATGAGGTGGCGGATGGTCTCCTGAGGGATCTCCTCCCACACCTGGACTAAAGCATCCCCCAACTCCTGGACAGTCTGTGGTGCAACGTGGCGTTGGTGGATGGAGCGAGACATGATGTCCCAGATGTGCTCAATTGGATTCAGGTCTGGGGAACAGGCGGGCCAGTCCATAGCATCAATGCCTTCATCTTGCAGGAACTGCTGACACACTCCAGCCACATGAGGTCTAGCATTGTCTTGCATTAGGAGGAACCCAGGGCCAACCGCACCAGCATATGGTCTCACAAGGTGTCTGAGGATCTCATCTCGGTACCTAATGGCAGTCAGGCTACCTCTGGTGAGCACATGGAGGGCTGTGTGCCCCCTAAAGAAATGCCACCCCACACCATTACTGACCCACTGCCAAACCGGTCATGCTGGAGGATGTTGCAGGCAGCAGAACATTCTCCACGGCATCTCCAGACCCTGTGTCTGTCACATGTGCTCAGTGTGAACCTGCTTTCATCTGTGAAGAGCACAGGGCACCAGTGGCAAATTTGCCAATCTTGGTGTTCTCAAACAAATGCCAAACGTCCTGCATGGTGTTGGGCTGTAAGCACAACCCCCACCTCTGGACGTCGGGCCCTCATACCACCCTCATGGAGTCTGTTTCTGACCGTTTGAGCAGCCACATGCACATTTGTGGCCCGCTGGAGGTCATTTTGCAGGGCTCTGGCAGTGCTCCTCCTGTCCCTCCTTGCACAAAGGCAAAGGTAGCAGTCCTGATGCTTGGTTGTTGCCCTCCTACGGCCTCCTCCATGTCTCCTGATGTACTGGCCTGTCTCCTGGTAGTGCCTCCATGCTCTAGACACTACACTGACAGACACAGAAAACCTTCTTGCCACAGCTTGCATTGATGTGCCATCCTGGATGTTGTTTCAGGTCTGGTGTTGGTTTTTGTGGCTGGGACTCATTTGTCAGAAGAGAAGAAAATACTTTCCCCCTCTTCCATCACCTTAAAGCCACAGGACATGAAATTAATTTTGAAGGAACCAAATTAATATCCAACACTGAACACTCCAGCAAGAGAATAATCAGGGAAGCCATCGAGATAGAGAAACACCCCCATAACATGAATAGATGGGACAATACCTCCTGCCTACCAGACATCTGGAAGCTAGCCCTCACCAACAAATGTCTCCCAGCCACGAAAACCAACACCAGACCCAAAACAACACGGGACACCACCGCCAATCCCCCTCATAAGACCCAGGCCCAAGCCCATCCTATAAACAAAGGACAACCACCATCCAGAAAACAGACCATGGCTGACTCTCCAGCTGTTGCACCCCCGACCCCAAAACCAAACAAGCTGACACATGCCAAGAACACAGACCCAGACCCCAAACTCGAAGCCAGACTAAAACCCAGAATGCTACATCACAGCCAGCCACTCAGGATATCACATCAGAAAACTCAGGAAATTACACCACAAGAACTCAAGAAGTTGCAACACAGCAAATGATCTAGGATATCACAGCACAAGACCAAGGATACCACAGCAATAAGTCTCACAAGGTCACACAACCCATTACCCAAGCTGTTACTACACAGGAGGCTAATGGAAAAGAGATCAAAACACAAACGACTCAGGAGATTACAACACAGGACCCAGGATACCACAACAAAAGAACTCGCAAGCCCATCACACAACCCATTACCCAAGCCGTTAAAACACAAGAGGCTAATGGAAAAAAGATCACTACAAAACAAATGACCCAGGAGATTACAGCACAAGATCCAGGATATCTCCACAACAAAACTCACAAGGCCATCACACAGCCCATTATACCAACATCAACTCCATCAACCAATCAAGAGGCAGCAGCACAGCCAACCAGCCCAGCACACCAGCCCCCATTACCAGTATTTATAGAGAGACGGCAGCTCCGATCACACACTGCTTGCACTGGCACGAAGCTGAAAGCACCAGCCTGAGGATGGCAAGTGGGACTTCACCGAAACGTCGCCAAGATACTCTTAATCTTACACAGGAAAAGACCCCAACACACCTAGACAGACAGACAGACAGACAGACAGACAGACAGACAGACAGACAGACAGACAGACATATATATATGTGTGTGTTTTCGTAGATTTTCATGGGTACAGGTATGTAGGTCTAGGTGTGTTTGGGTCTTTTCGATGTAGATTAAGAGTATCTTGGCGACAAGCGGGTCCCACTCGCCATCCTCAGGCTGGTGCTTTCGGCTCGTGCCAGTGCAAGCAGTCTGCTTGCACTGGCACGAAGCTGAAAGCACCAGCCTGAGGATGGCGAGTGAGACCTCGCTGAAACGTCACCAAGATACTCTTAATCTTACACGGGAAAAGACCCAAACACACCTAGATCTACACACACACACACACACACTGACATGCCTGGTTTCCTCAACAATTTAAAAACTCTGTTCTGTGCATTTTTACAAAAGTAAACTAAACAGAATTGATCATCACTGATGCTTTATTGAATCAGATGGGTCCCTAGAACTGTTTCACCATTAGAAACTTTATAGATAAAATAAGTGCTTCTAGAGAAAATTTATCCATGTGGCTGTTGACAGTCAACACCAACTTCATGACATCTAATCAATTTCTCAGACTGTAGAGGGACCACAGTATCTAAGTAGCAGAATGCCCCGAGCCCAGCTAATTAGTAGATGCAACTGATATGTCCATCAAGATCAAGATCAAGTTAGGTTTAAAAGCTTTGATCTATAATGCTTACTATGGTTTAGGGTTTAATTATTTGATAGAATCCCTTTTCCCAGGTACATCTGAAGCCATCTCTTAAAATTCTTCTTTCAATTTTTTACTCTAAGGTTTGGACAATGGCAACAGGTTAAAAAAAATCTTGTGGGTATTTAAATTGAACTCCTGTTTTATCTGTTTTTGAGCAATTATATTAGCTATTTAGATCCATTGATTGAATTCTAACAGTTTAGTGTTTTGTGCTGCTTTTAGTAGGGTATTATTTTTATAGTTTTATCATATGTTATGAATCTCTTTTTACTGGGGATTTACTGCATCATGTACTGTAACTCCTACAGAATTATATGGCTAAGAGGTTATATTGAAAGATTTAAAAAAATCAATCAGTTATTATAAAAGTATAAATAAATGTAATATACTATAAAACAACAAAACCTCAAATTAATACATGATAACAAAGGAAGGAAAGAGTATACACTGTACTGTTACTGAGTGATTTTCAGCACATTTCCAAACTAAAAAATTAATAGTACTATCTGACAATCTTTTATAAACTTATATTTTAAAGAGATGATAGTATAAATAAATACTATAAATAAATACTACTAAAATAAATAAATACTAATACTAATAAATAAATACTAATAAATAAATACTAATAAATAAATACTAATAAATAAATACTAATAAATGATTAATAAAGGTAAAAATTGTTTCCTATCAAGTCATAACAATGGATTATTTCATTCAAATTAACTACAGCAGAATTGGCTATAGCCTTTTTTTTTTTTTTTTGCAACTTCAGAGAAAGTGGTAGGGCCTTCTCCAACCCATAAACACTTTCCAAAGATTTTTGAACTAAAAAAAAAAAAAAATGTGAATGAATGAAGAACATAGGAACCAGGACAGAAGGAATAAGGAAGGAAAAGGAAGGTACCTTGTAAGGAATGGAATGAAAACTTCATTTTCTATTTCTTTAACTAATTTTTCATATATTTCTACAGCTTCTGTTTTTATTCATGTCATGTTCTCAGCTGCATAAAAACATCATTCAGTGCACGGGTGGGTGTTTTTCTTCTTCTTCCAAACAGCATGTATCAAGTTGAGTATTATTTTTTTAAAAAAAATCATGTGTACAGTTCTGTGGATTAGTTTCTTCATGTTTCCATTAACCAGCAAGTCCTTTTGGCTGTGAAACATTGTGTTTTATTTAAGCTAAAGCTTGTGCCATCAGGACCAGCCCAAAATGCTGTCAACTTCTCCCATTTCACTTACATAAATTGACTAGACTGGCAACTGAATCTTAGTACAACACTGATTGAATGCATCTTTTTTTCAATCCAAAAGCAACAGGCTAGTTTAGAAAGCTCAAAGCAGGTAGAAAAAAATAGCTTTTCCCCCACAAACCAACCTTCCACTTTTGCATTTAATAGCTATTATATGAGAAAATCTGTTTGGGTTCTCATATACCCCATGTTATAGGTATGGTTTTCTCCTCCAGACAACATGCAGTCTTCCAAGTTGTTTCTACTGTATGATTAAACTATAGTATTTGAGCTGATTATGATAATCCATCTTTGGTAAAGAAACCACATTATAGCCAGGGCTGGGATTCAAATTTCTTAACAACCGGTTCTGTGGGCATGGCCTAATTTGTGGGTATAGCTTGGTGGTCATGTGACTGGGTGGGTGTGCCTTGTATGTAAATATTGAAAGATACTACACAGGCATCACATCAAGACTGCCTTCAAAACAGACAGAAAAATAGCAGCCATCCTAAGAAACCCCAAAGATAAAATTGACTTGGAAAACCAAGGCATATATGAAGTCCCCTGTGCATCATGCCCTGCCACATACATTGGACAGACCAATAGAAGAATAAGTACCCGCCTGGATGAACACAAAAATGCAGTAAAAAAGCTGGAATACACTTCCTCACTAGTCCAACACATGAAAGCAACAGGTCATAGCATTGACTTCAATGGCACCAAAACCCTAGCCACTATAGAAAACCCTAGCCACAGAATTATCAGAGAAGCCATAGAGATTGAAAAAAGACCTGAAAGCATGAATAGAAGAGATGACTCCACCAGACTGTCAATTATTTGGAAGCCTGCACTCACAAACAAAGAAATCTCCACACCACTAGCCAGGCAAACACCTGGGCACAAACAGATCCCCCCTGATACCTCCAGCTCAAACATACCCCAACTAGGCACCCAGATGAAACCTAGCTTCCTAACAAATGATAGCCATCCATTTACTCAGAGCCAAGCCGCACTAAAAGCCTCCAATACAGGAAACACAATATTGCCACCAATCAAGACAAAAAAAGGCACAAAACAGACAGAAGATATTAGAAACACCAATCAAGCAGAACACAGCAAACTCCGAGACCAATAAACACAGACCAAGACTCCCAACCAATCAGGATGAAGAAAAAACCATTCTGGCACAGCAATAGGCTGCCCCAAATTTAAATCTGAAACCACTGTAAAAGTCTGACCCACAGACGGACACAATACAGAAGCCTGATGATGGCAGATGAGATTCTGCTGAAACGTTGCTACAACTTTAAAAGAACAACTACAAGGACGTGGGAAAATACCCAACCAAGCCGAATACCATACATGTAAGTACCAAAACTTAAGAAAATATATATATATATATATATATATATATATATATATATATATATATATATATATATATATATATATATATATATATATATATATATATATATATATATATTATATATATATATATAATATATATAATATAATATAATATATATATATATATAATATATATATATATATTATATATAATATATATATATATATATATAT
The DNA here is from genome assembly GCF_049901735.1 of Notechis scutatus. Taxonomy (NCBI): domain Eukaryota; kingdom Metazoa; phylum Chordata; class Lepidosauria; order Squamata; family Elapidae; genus Notechis; species Notechis scutatus. Next base: position 223,619,785 of record NC_142010.1, on the reverse strand, counting down.
ATATATATATATATATATATATATATATATATTATATATATATAATATATATATATATATATATATATATATATATATATATTATATTATATATAATATTATAATATTATATATAATATATAATAATTTGTTTTCTTAAGTTTTCATGTGCACTTATTCTTCTGTTAGTTTGTCCGATGTATGTGGTGGGGCAGGTGGTGCAAGGGATTTCGTATATTCCTTGGTTTTCTAACTCGATTTTGTCTTTAGGGTTTCTTAGGATGGTGGATATTTTTTTGTTTGTGCAGAATGCACAACATTGTTTACCCTAACTGGTTTGGGTAAAAATAATAAATAAGTTATCATGGTTTGTTGGTTAAAGTGTGTGTAACTTTAACTACAAGAATGTAATTAAGGGTGTGGTTGTAAAAGCACCATAAAAGAAGCAAGTCAATTGCAGCTCTCTCTCTCTGACTTAATGATCCCTAATTGCTGAATGGATTGATGACTGCGTTTTTCCTTACTGGAACGGAGGAGAGAAAGGAGTGTTGATTTCTCAACGGAGAGAAGAGATAATACAGACTGATTTATTGTAAGTGAACTGACATTGGCTATTCAACACGGACTTTGCAAATTGAGTATACACGACTGGACTGACTGAAATGATACATGACTAATGGACCGTTTATTTTGACTATGCTATAATTCCTAATGGAATAAACTATATTTTTGATAGCACAAGCGTATCTGTATTTTTACTGCGTGTTAACTAAAGTACAAACTTATCTCACACATTTACCTGTCTGCCTATCTGACTACGCTACACATTCTGTTTAGTTTGTTTTCCTTAACACTCATTGGGGAATTCAGGCTTAACACTGGTTATGGGCCCAGAGACTGCAATGTCAGTTTAACTAGGATAAAAAACAGGTTTATGTAAAAAGTGAGATTTTGTGTTGTTACACGTTACAGTAAACAGACAGCTTTGTTTTTATTAATTATAGTTTTATATCCATATATTGAAACATGGCACAAGTCAGTCTACAAAGTTTGTCCCTTATATCCAAGCTGGATGGAACAAACTATGTTTCATGGTCTATGAAATGTAGTCTACTTCTACGAAGAGAAGGTCTGTGGAACATAATTGAAAACCCACCAAACGTAGAGGAATGGGATACTGAAAATGAGGAAGATAGTCAAAAGATAGAAGACTTTAAACAGAAAAATTGAACAAGCTCTTTGCATCATAGGACTAACACTATCTGATCAGCAACTTGTTCATATACGCGGAGAGCAAACAGCTGTTGGGTGTTGGCAAAAACTGAAGAGGATTTATGTCCGAGATAACGTTGGTGCTCACATAAATCTAACACGGAAGCTTTTCCGGACACATCTCCAAAAGCATGGTGATATGCTGAGTCATTTGAATACTATGAAAAGAATTTTTCAAGAACTGCATGAGAAGGAACTTATTTTCTCTGAACTACACCAGGTCTACATAATTCTATCTTCATTAAACGAAAGTTTTGATGACTACGTAACTTCCCTTGAAATTTTACCTAAAAAAAGCCTAACTTTAACTGATATCACTGGCAGATTGATTGAAGAGGCCAGAAGAAGGCTTGAAAGAGATCAGTTAAGGAGGGAGCAACCTCAAAAGGAAGATAATGAACCTACTGCATACGCAATTAAAAAGTGTTTTAATTGTGGAGGAAGAGGACATTTGGCAAGATTTTGTAAGAAAGCAAAGCGCCAGAATGCAAGTCAGAATACTGGAAGCCATCAAAGAAAAAATAAAAATTTTGAGTTAGCCATGTTAAGCCTGGATTCCCCAACGGGTGTTAAGGAAAACAAACTAAACAGAATGTGCAGCGAAGTCAGATAGGAAGACAGGTAAATGTGTGAGATAAGCTTTCTCGTTAACACGCAGTAAAAATACAGATACGCTTGTGCTACCAAAAATATAATTTATTCCATTTAAGAATTATAGCATAGTCATGTAAACAATCCAGTAGTCATATATCAATTTCAGTCAAGTCTTGTCAGGGATACTCTATTTGCAAAGTCCGTGTTGAATAGCCAATGTCAGTACACTTACAATAAATCTGTCCAATCTTTATTTTCTCTCCGTTGAGAAAATATCTTCAAAGTAATCCAACACTTCTTCTCCTCCCCGATCCAGCAAGAACGCAGTCTTCAATAAGCCAGCCAGTAAGGCCCAGAGAGTGCCTTGCTGCTTATATAGTACTTTTACAGCTGCACCCTTAATTACATTCCTTTAGCTTAAAGTCACATACACTTTATCTGACAAACCATGATTCATCATTTTATTATCTTTACCCAAAACAGTTAGGGTAAAACAATGTTATCCCTAAGATTCTCCCCTTTTGGTTAATAATAATAAATATTACAATAATATATCCATTTACACTTTCAAATCATAATTGTCACAACTCTCTTTAAATTTTACAACACCTTGTGCTTTTGTAAACTGGTCTGCAATATTTTCTTCCGTCATGCAGTACTCAAGTTTAATTAGACCATTTTTCACAGATTCTCTTACATTTAAGTATCTTAAATCAGTATGCTTTGATCTAGTCTTTACAGCAATATTAGTAGCTAATTGTATGGCTGCCTGGTTGTCTTCGTACACAATAATAGATTCTTTAACAGTTATACCCATGTCTAATAATAACTGTTTGTACAGAATTAAGTCAGTGCATAGTAATGACAGACATGAAAATTCTGCTTCCATCGTTGACAAGCTAATATGCTGTTGTCTGATTGACCTCCACCCTATTAGTGTCTTACCAAATAATATAGCCATCCCAGATGTTGATTTTCTAGTGTTTATGTCAGTTGCAAAACTTGCATCTGCATAGGCACTAAGATTCAAATCACCTTTTGGCTCTAGATACAATGCATGGTGCATTGTTCCTTTAAGATATCTTAAAATTCTCTTTAATGCTTGCCAATGACATTGATGTGGATCATTATTAAATCTTGCCAGCTGATTAATACTATAAGCTATATCTGGCCTTGACCAATTGCTTATATATGATAAGCTACCAATCAAAGATTGATAGATGGTCTTATCAAATTTGGGACTTTGAGCATCAATTTTGCAAATTTCCTGACTCATTGGAGTCTTTGCAGGCTTACAAAGTTCCATTTTATACAATTTAATTAATTGGCAAATTTTATCCTCTTGAGATATCTTAAATCCTTTTGTGGTTTTATTAATTGTCAATCCTAGATACTTTTTGATTTCACCTAAATGCTTTAATTTTATCCTTTTGGCTAATAATGAAATAATCTCAGTAGCTTCATTATTGGTCTTAGTAATCAAAGCAATATCATCTGTAAATAATAACAATAATGACACCGTTCCATTATTTTCTCTTTTAAACATACATGGATCTGCTAAACCAGATTTAAACCCTATATTGTTTAATTCTTTCACAATATATTGGTTCCATTCATAGCCAGATTGTTTCAATCCATATAAACTCTTCTTGAGTTTCCAACAATCATTGCTATTTACTTTATTATCTTTTATACCAATTGGTTTTTTCAAATATATTGTATGCTGCAATGGTGAAGGAAATGAAAGTATATGAAGATACCAAATTACCTCCAGGAGAAAAATCCATTGGGTGCAAATGGATATTCAAAGTAAAGACTGGAAATAATGGGACAGTTACTTATAAGGCTAGGTTAGTAGCTCAAGAATTTAATCAAAATGCATTTGATTATGATGAGGTATTTGCACCAAATTTAAAGGCTACAACTTTAAGAGCAGCTTTAGTGTGGGCAGCTAAGAAGAATTATATAGTTAACCATTTAGACGTAGAAACTGCCTATCTACATGCACCATTGCAGCATACAATATATTTGAAAAAACCAGTTAGTATAAATGATAATAAAGTAAATAGCAATGATTGTTGGAAACTCAAAAAGAGTCCATATGGATTGAAACAATCTGGCTATGAATGGAACCAATATATTGTGAAAGAATTAAACAATATAGGGTTTAAATCCAGTTTAGCAGATCCATGTATGTTTAAAAGAGAAAATAATGGAACAGTGTCATTATTGTTATTATTTACAGATGATATTGCTTTGATTACTAACACCAATAATGAAGCTACTGAGATTATTTCATTATTAGCCAAAAAGATAAAATTAAAGCATTTAGGTGAAATTAAAAAGTATCTAGGATTGACAATTAACAAAACCACAAATGGATTTAAGATATCTCAAGAAGATAAAATTTGCCAATTAATTAAATTGTATAAAATGGAACTTTGTAAGCCGGCAAATACTCCAATGAGTCAGGAAGTTTGCCAAACTGATGCTCAAAGTCCCAAATTCGATAAGACCATCTATCAATCTTTGATTGGTAGCTTATCATATATAAGCAATTGGTCAAGGCCAGATATTGCTTATAGTGTTAATCAGCTGGCACGATTTAATAATGATCCACATCAATGTCATTGGCAAGCATTAAAGAGAATTTTAAGATATCTTAAAGGAACAATGCACCATGCATTGTATCTAGAGCTAAAAGGTGATTTGATTCTTAGTGCCTATGCAGATGCAAGTTTTGCAACTGACATAAACACTAGAAAATCAACATCTGGGATGGCTATATTATTTGGTAAGACACTAATAGGGTGGAGGTCAATCAGACAACAGCATATCAGCTTGTCCACGATGGAAGCAGAATTTTCATGTCTGAGTTAATTCTGTACAAACAGTTATTATTAGACATGGGTATAACTGTTAAAGATTCCATTATTGTGTACGAGGACAACCAGGCAGCCATACAGTTAGCTACTAATATTGCTGTAAAGACTAGATCAAAGCATACTGATTTAAGATACTTAAATGTTAGAGAATCTGTGAAAAATGGTCTAATTAAACTAGAGTACTGCATGACGGAAGAAAACATTGCAGACCAGTTTACAAAAGCTCAAGGTGTAGTAAAATTTAAAGAGAGTTGTAACAATTATGATTTAAAGGTGTAAATGGTTATATTATTATTATATTATTATTATTACCCAAAAGGGGAGAATGTTAGGGATAACATTGTTTACCCTAACTGGTTTGGGTAAAAATAATAAATAAGTTATCATGGTTTGTTGGTTAAAGTGTGTGTAACTTTAACTACAAGAATGTAATTAAGGGTGTGGTTGTAAAAGCACCATAAAAGAAGCAAGTCAATTGCAGCTCTCTCTCTCTGACTTAATGATCCCTAATTACTGAATGGATTGATGACTGCGTTTTCCTTACTGGAACGGAGGAGAGAAAGGAGTGTTGATTTCTCAACGGAGAGAAGAGATAATACGGACTGATTTATTGTAAGTGAACTGACATTGGCTATTCAACACGGACTTTGCAAATTGAGTATACACGACTGGACTGACTGAAATGATACATGACTAATGGACCATTTATTTTGACTATGCTATAATTCCTAATGGAATAAACTATATTTTTGATAGCACAAGCGTATCTGTATTTTTACTGCGCATTAACTAAAATACAAACTTATCTTACACATTTACCTGTCTGCCTATCTGACTACGCTACACATTCTGTTTAGTTTGTTTTCCTTAACACTCGTTGGGGAATTCAGGCTTAACAGCCCCCACCCAATCAAGTCACACCCCCACTAGCAGTTAAAAGGAAGAAGCAGCTGCAATCTCACATTACTCTGAGAAGCACAGAGTCGAAACTTTTACCCAAAATAAGGCAAAGCAGATTGAGTTGCTTGGAGAATCATAGATTCACTCACAGATCTACCTTTCTTCAATCTGCTGCCTGAGTCTGCTCTGAAAAATAGAAGCTTCAATCCTAAGGAAGGTTTGGATCTGCTCTCAGGCCACTTCTCCCCCATCCCCCCAATCCCCTGAATACTACCCCTGACTGGGCCTCAGGGAAGCCTCCTGGGCGAAGGCAAAGCAGTACAACAGCGATTTAGATTAGCTAGAAAGCAGAAATCCGACAGGAGGGGGGGCAGACAGTGGCCCGATTTGCCACTTCTCTGAACTGCAGAAAATTGTAACAACCGGTTCTATAGAATTGGTCCAAACTGGTAGAATCCCACCCCTGATTATAGCGAGTATTTTTGACTGATTTCAGTGCTCTCTGGAACCAATGTGAGATTGAAATAAAATGACCATGGCAAAGCAAATGTATTGTAAATGCAGTCTTTCAATTGCTTACCTATCATACTATTACATTGAAAGATATTCATTGTTTTGAACATATATTAGCTTCGGTATAGCTTCTGCATGGTTATTTCAGGAAAGAAATATTTTACAGACCTAACTGATATTTGACATAGTACCACCAAATTCCCTTGATTTGATCAGTGTTCCAGATATTGCCACTGTGCAATTAATGTTCTAGCTATGAATTGTGGCAGTCCCACTTATGATCAGATGAGATCATAAATATTACATCTCTTCATTTCTTACAATTTTTCAGCCTGCAGACAACAGTTTCAGATTTGGGAGACAAAACCAAGGACTTCATACTAATTGTATCCCTGCTGGTAAAATTGTATTATCTCCTGACAAGTGGGCAAATTTGGAGCACTTCCTTTTCTAAGAATATTTGTTGCTCAAACACATTACTCTCCCAGTGCATATTAATTTTTCTATTCTTCTTAAAGATTGTGAATATACATGTGTATCCATTGCAAGTTCTAGTTAAACACAAGGAAATGAAGCAGTTAAATTTAACTGCTTCATTTGTATTTGAAAATAACAGAACCCAAGAAGTGATACATGCATTTTTATTATATTGCACACCTCGATACATACATAAACCTTTTTTTGTTTATTATTTATTACCTTTTAGCATAAAAGTGCTTAGCGAAATAAGACTTTTTAAAAATTTCATTCATTCAAACTTTTACTTTGGAAATATATCATTTGATTTTAAAAGATACGGGTCCTTTGCTTTTTCATGAATAAACATGAGCATTTCGCTTGGTGAGATGAGAATATTCAGAGAGTGAGAGGTAACTGAAGACTCATTTTATGTGGAAGCATAAAACAAAAGCTGTTGATCAAACGCCCAGGGCCAACTTTCCATCTAAAATAATCTCATGGATGCTTAATAGTTCGCATTTGGTGTCTATGCAAAACAACCACCCTTTTTGTAATCAATTCTTTTTTTCTGAGTCTGAAGCAATCAAGACCAAGTAATCCCTGTAAACCACTTAATTTGTTCAACTAAGCCATCTGCTCATCACTTCTATAGTGAAAGAAGTTTTAAAAAATCCCTAAAATAATTTAGTAAAGCTTAGTTGACTAGAGATATAAAAAGAGGTAGTCAAGGGAATCATAGTTTCTTAAAAGTGAATTAAATTTCCAATCCAACCTTGTGGAATAGGAGGAACCTCACAATATCTTTTCTTTCATTTTCAACATTTTGAATCAGTCCAAAGAAGGACCAGATGTCTGGAGAAATCAGTTCAAGTGCTAATATCTGTTCAAGCTCTTTCCCACTTTCCTTTTTCTAAAAAACTGTTTAAATATAAACTTCTGTTTAAATATAAACAATATAAACTGTTATATAAACAATATTAACTGTTTAAATATAAACAATATAAACTGTTTAAATATAAACTTCTATAGTGAAAGAAGTTTTAAAAAATCCCTAAAATAATTTAGTAAAGCTTAGTTGACTAGAGATATAAAAAGAGGTAGTCAAGGGAATCATAGTTTCTTAAAAGTGAATTAAATTTCCAATCCAACCTTGTGGAATAGGAGGAACCTCACAATATCTTTTCTTTCATTTTCAACATTTTGAATCAGTCCAAAGAAGGACCAGATGTCTGGAGAAATCAGTTCAAGTGCTAATATCTGTTCAAGCTCTTTCCCACTTTCCTTTTTCTAAAAAACTGTTTAAATATAAACTGAAAGTGTATATTCCATTGATTCCCTCTGTATGTGTATTTTTTCACATTAATGTAATTAATGAAAATAGAACTCATACTAAACACATTGAAAGAATTTTAAGACAAGGTTGATTCTGCAAGGCAACAAGGCTATTTTTGTTATCCATGCACAACAATAAAAAAAATCAGTTGATTTAGATATTGTGTAGTAGTCAAAAGGGGGAAGGTGTTGAAGAAAAAAATCTTGTGAAATTTCTTTTGATATCTCTTGAGCAGTAAGTCAAAACAGTCAAGATTGTTATTAGCAACAAAGCCCACTTTCTTTTACATTCAACAAACATTAAAAGGGCAGACCTTTGTTTGCCTGATTACAGCCTACCATTTTGATGTTTCCCCCACCCCCATGGATGCCTCTGCATTTGACAATGATATTCCAATAAAAATAAACTAAGTGTTTTCATCAAAGAGACCAACAATAGAACATGTATTGCAAATCTTTTTATGGATAAAGATTGCTAAGTGAAGACGCATTAGATTCATGGGAAAAGGGCAAAGGAATTGTTATTTGCAGAAGAATACTGTAATTTCGAGCTTATATGTAATGGTTCATCTGCAAGCCAAAATCTTCAAGATGGAAATGTTTTTAACCATATATTGTATAACTATGGATTACTGCTATGTGACTTCAGTGGGGCTGTCCTCAAAGTCTCCCTGAAAACTTCAACTGGTCAAGAATGTGAGCTGAACTGGCTTCCAGTTTCTTTCTGGTGCAATTCAAGGTGCTGGTCAACACCTTTACAGCCTTATGTAGCACAGGACCAAGTTATCTGCAGGACCAGCTTTCCTCAAGAACAACTATCCATCCTATCAGATGAGATAGGATGGGTACACTGTTAGGTCCTTTCCCTAAATATTGCCATCTGAAGGGAAGCATTCTTAATCTATGGCAGCTCCTGCCCTATGAAATTTCTCCTGAAGTTCAGCAGGTCTTCACTGTCCTAGCCTTCCATAAAGTTTTGAAGACCTGGCTTGTCTCCCAAGTGCTGGGATAAGATTAGGTGGCTGCAGATCAAAAGCTTGATTTGGTGCCAGGTTTTTATGGCTTTTAATGGTTTAATTTTTTTTTTAGTTTTATAGTAACAGTTAGGATGCTGGGCTGACAAACGGCAGGCTCATGTTCAAAATCTCGTCGCTGCCATGGGACAAGGTGAGCTCCCATCACACACTTCAGCTTCTGCAGACCTAGCAGTTTGAAAGTGGGCAACTGCAAGTCGACAGATGGGTACCACTTTGGTGGGCAATTTAACAGGTACTAACAGTAGCCCCTTCTGGGCTTCTCCTTAGCAACAGTAATGTCACCATTCAATCTTTTCAACCCAGAAGTGCTTTGGTGCTCCTGTCATGACTCTGGTAGTAGTTTTATAATTGTAATATGGCTTTTATGCTGTTTCCTTTTGATGAGGAGCTGCTCTGATTCTGAGAGGCTCTATAAATATTTTAAATTAAATAAAATAAAAATATATTCATATATACATGCCTACATAAATACATATATGAACTGACCTATGTACCATCCACTCCCAGGATTCAATGTCGTTTACAAACAAGCAACACACAATCACAAAAATAAAAATTTAAACTAACCTAGCACACCATGAGTAAGATATGCCTACTCATTTAAAAATCTTTCTAAATTCATCGGCTCAATTTTTAAATGAATTATATGTGGGTCCATTTATGCATCAATTTAAACATGGAAATAAATTATTATGTTATTTTTAAAATGTATTAAAGTGAGGTGAGGTGAGGCGAGGTTCATTTGGACACCTTTCACAGGTAAAATCACCTCTCTAGCTGAATAAATCAAGCATATGAAAATAGTGCTGAACAATTAACATCCTAGCTATCCATTTTATATCAGGAAGTTCATAAAAATCAATGTGCTTCTCAAGAAGTAGAGAATAAAGTTTAGAAATAAAATACAAGACATAATAATTGGCCTTATCCATGAATGAAATCATATTGAAGCTTAGCAAAATAACAGTCAGTTATAACTTTCTGAATGGGTCATCATTTAAAATAAAATGCAGTGTATCTTAATTAATGGTAGAACCCAGAAAGCACAATAGAAGCAATTTCAGTATTATTCTACAAAATAAGATTTTAAGATGTAATTTTATACTTTTTAAAGCTTTTCTATTATTCAAAAATAACCTGGCCTTTGTAATTTTTCAGAAAGAAAAATCCATCCAACATTGAATGTTCAATACCAAAACTGATGGGTGTTTATTGTAAATTAATAAAAAAATCAAAAGCAATTATAGATAAATTAGATCTTTTTTTTTTACATTACATTTTCAGATACCTTTATTTTGACAGTTGAATAAATCCATGAGTATTTTTACTGAGCTACCTGTAATAATTATAAAATCATCTGTCAAGTGCTTACACTGTACACCAAATCATTAAGACATAAAGAAATTAATATTTCAGTGATTACATTTAATCAATACCATCATTTTTTAAAATCCAGATTGTAGAAAAAAACCAAGACTGGTGGATTATCTTGCAGTTATGATATTTCCTACATTGAAGACAGCAAAGTCCACATTCTGGGCAGAGATGACCACTGGTGTGAGAGAGGGTCAAAGAGGCAACCTATATCAAAATTAAACAGCCCTCTCACAACAGAGGATATGGTACCGCCTATTTCCTGCCTACAACACAGTCCTTTCAGCAGTACCAAAAAGGTTTCACACCCTGATGCAGGTGGCCCTGAGAATATAGTTAAACTCTCAAATGGCTTCTATGACTCTCAGAGACCTAATGACCAACCTTCAGAGTGCTAACAATTAGATTTATTTATTTTATTTATTTATTTTATTTATTTGATTTGCCAATTGTTTACAAGATAATAAGTATAAGTGTATACATAGTTGTGAATACATGAAATATGGGTACATATAAGAAAAAAAAAAGAAGAATAAGAGAAACAATAGGACAGGCACGGTAGGCACGTTGGTGCGCTTATGCACGCCCCTACAGACCTCTTAGGAAAGGGGTGAGGTCAATAGTAGACAGTCTAAGGTTAAAGTTTTTGGGGTTTGGGAAGAAACTACAGAGTCGGGTAGAGTATTCCAGACATTGACCACTCTATTGCTGAAGTCATATTTCCTGCAATCAAGTTTGGTGCGGTAAACTTTGAGTTTGTATCTATTGTGTGCTCTTGTGTTGTTATGGTTGAAGCTGAAGTATTCACTGACAGGTAGGACATTGCAATGTATGATTTTATATACCATGCTTAAATCAGACCGAAGACGGCGTAATTCAAGGTTTTCTAGTTCTAGAATTTCAAGTCTGGTGGCATAAGGTATTCTACAACGAGTAGAGGAGTGGAGAACTCTTCTTGTGAAATATTTCTGGACTTTCTCAATTGTGCTAATATCAGATGTAATGTGGGTTCCAGACTGATGAACTGTATTCGAGTATTGGTCTAGCAAATGTTTTGTATGCTCTGGTTAGTAGTGTGATATTACCAGAGAAAAAGCTACGTAGGATTAGGTTAACAACTCTTAATGCCTTTTTGGCTATGTAGTTGCAGTGGGCTCTAGCACTTAGATCATTAGAGGTGAGTATTCCAAGGTCCTTTACAGAGCTTGGGTCATCAACAAGATCTTGACTATTCAGCTTGTATTTTATTTTCTGATTTTTTTTGCCAATATGTAAGACAGAGCATTTATTTGTTGAGATTTGAAGTTGCCATTTGTTTGACCATTCTGATACATAGTCAAGATCTTTTTGTAGGGTAGCAGTATTGTCTGTGGTATAAAACAGCTTTACATCATCAGCGAAAAGAACATAATTGCTCTTAATATGATCACAGAGGTCATTTATGTAGAGTATGAAGAGAGTTGGTCCTAGAACACTGCCTTGGGAGACACCACTTTTGACAGGTACAGAATTTGATAGGACGTTCCCAATTTTGACCATTTGTTGTCTGTTTGCCAGGAATGCTTCTATCCAGTTATTCAGTTGTCCAGAGATACCATAGGATTTTATTTTTAGGAGTAGTTTGTCGTGTACCACTGAATCAAAGGCTTTACAGAAGTCTATGTAGATTGCGTCTATTGCTTTGCCCTGGTCGAGTTGTGTCGTCCATATGTTTTTGCAGTGTAAGAGTTGCAGATTACAGGATAGTTTTTTCTGAAACCAAATTGTTTATTGGAGAGTAGGTTGTTTGTCTCTAAGTGGAGGATGATGGATTGGTTAATAATTGATTCCATGACTTTACAGGTGACGCAGCATAAGGAGATTGGTCTGTAATTTTCAACTAGGCTTGGGTCTCCCTTTTTGAAGATGGGGATGACTGTGGCTTGTGACCATAGGTTAGGCAAGGAGCTGGTCCTGAAAGATTTTTCAAAGATTATGCTTAGAGGTTTGGCTATGGCAGTGGATAGCTTTTTTTAAGAAGTAGGCACATATTCCATCCGGTCCAATAGATAGAGATGGTTTTAGATTGCGTAGTGCTTTTTCAACATTGTCTTCTGTAAAATCGATATGTATTAGATCATTGTTGTTATCTGTGGTACGGCTAGGAAATACTGGGCATGATCCGTTGCTGTTTACAAATACTGAGCCGAAGAATGTGTTAAAGCGGTTGGCTTTAATGGTGTCGTCGTTGCAGTCTTTACCATCAGGTCCTATCAAGGGTGGGATGGACCTTGAGTCTTTTAGTTTGTTGTTTACAAAATTGTAAAAAGCACGGGTGGAATTGGTGCTTAGAAGGTTTTCCTCTTGTTTAATGTGATAATTGGTGCATTCGGTCTTTATCTGGTGGCATAAATTTTTGTATCGGCTTTTGAAATTGGCAACGTGACCAGATTTGTTTTTCCGCCAGAGTGATCTCTTTTTGGATTGAAGTTTCCTTATTGTTATGGGTAATCTGCTTTTTTGTTTTGTTTTGGGAGTTGTTGTTGGTACATATAGTTTGATGACTCTTTTGACTTCAAGTAAAAATATGTTGTAATGGTCTTCAACAGTATTGCATCCAGTGAATAGAGATTGCCAATCAAGGGATGAGAGATCGCTGTCTATAAGATCATAGTTGCCTTTTTTGAAGTTACAATTGGGGATTACATCATTGTGGTGATTTTTGTGTGGGCGTATGTTGAGACAAAAGTCAATCATATTGTGGTCACTGCTGGAAAAGGGTTCTTTAGTTTGTATTCGTAAATTAAATTCAAACTATTGCAGAAGATGAGATCGAGGCAGTTGTTTAGTCTAGTGTTGTTGGTTACTAGTTGTTCCAGTCCCAGATTTGTAATAGCATTGTAGAAGGTTGTGTGTATGATTTCAGTTGTACATTCATTTAGGGTCCAGTCAATATGAGGCAGATTGAAATCACCAAAAAGATAAAAGGGTATGGGCAGGATGCAGCCCATGTTAGTAATGTATTTAGCTTGTTTACATGTTCGATGTCATAATCAGGTGCTCTGTAACATAGTAAGAATCGAATTGTGATATTTAAGGATAGTTCACAGATGATGGTCTCAGGAAGAGCAAGCTCCTGGGTAACTTGGATATTTTTTAGATGTAAGGACTTTTTATAGAAGATAGCAACACCACCTCCTCTACGAATTTCACGATCTGATCGGTAAACATGATAGTCCCTTACTGTGGTAATGGAGTCAGGGAGAGAAGCATTGAGCCATGTTTCATAGACAAATATAATGTCGAATTTAGCCATATTTAGTAGAAAAATTCAGGTATTTTATTCACGAGGCTTCTTGCATTGAGTAGTTTGCATTTAAGGCCAGTAGTAGTTGGAATTGAGGTAGTTAGGGGCGTGCGTGCCTAGTCTTGGGTGATGGTGGATCGGTTGAGGTAGGGTTGTGGTTGAGGGTTAAAGCTGAGTTGTGGGTTGTGTGGCTTACTTTTGATACAGTCAGCATGGTAGTCAATGTACAGGTCCTTCTCTCCATTGTCTAGACGTTTTTGAGTTCAGTGCGGAGTACACGGGAGCGGGCACGTTGCTGTATGGTTAGGTCAGGGCGACAACAGAGGTTCTTATGGTTGGTGTTGGTGTTGGCGAGTGAATTTATAGTGTAAATGAATTTACGTTTGCTTGATTCATTTTTGCAGATGACCCTGCACAAGCGTGGGGCCACAGAGCCGTCTCTGTTTTTGAGCTCTCGGTCAATGCGGGAAATGTCAAGTATTTCATCAGCGGAGATGGTTGATGCTTGATAATCACTGATGATGTTTCGGGCAGTTGTGATGTCATCATTGTCATTGATGTCCTCTAGACCAAATAAGATGGCGTTTCCGTTCACGCTCAACGGCTTCTCTGATGAGGATTGGGATATCAATATTTGTCTGGGTTGTGTTTATTTGTGGATTGGGTTTTGGATTGGGTTGTGGTTGTTGGGTAGAGATGTGGTTTGTAGCTATTGGATGTTCAGGTTTTTGCGTTGTGTCTTTTTTTTCAAGGTTGGATATTCTTTCTTTTACGGCGTCCAGGGATGCTACTATGGTGTTAAGGGATGTTTCAATGGTTTCGATGGTATCAACTCTTTCAGACAGATCCAGTTTGGGTCTGCATGATTTGCAGAGATATGGAAACTCATTGGATGATTCTAGGTATTGAATCATTTGCTCAGGTAATCCCAAGCAGTCATGATGAGTGTATTTTTTACACAGAAAACATTTGATGGAGTTTTCATTATCCTTTAGATTTTTGTAGCATTTAAGGCATGTGCAGGAGTCTTGTGGTTCATTGGTGGGAATTATCTTCTCTTTAGGTTGTGGTTTGACATTGGATTTTCTTTTTGGCATGGTAGGTTTGTTAAGATAGTACGTTGATTGAATTAATTAAAGGAACAATTTTGGGTAATCTATATAGCCAATATCACATCAAACAATCAATTGCAGTAATCTCTCTCATCAGATAATATTCCTGAGCAACAATCAGCCTAATCAATTAATTACTCTAATCACTAATCAATTAATTTATTTTCAATTAATTAATCAATTAATTAATCAATCAGCCTAATCAATTAATTACTCTAAACACTAATCAATTAATTACACTAATCATTAATCACACTGTTCATTTAAATTCACTAAATCATTGATTTTACTATTCAATTAAATTACATGAATCTTGATCTTTTCAACTAGTCAGTAATCACACTATTTGCACTAAACACTCTAGTCACACTAATCAATTAGGACAATAAATCAATTGAACCATTAATAAAATATTTTATAGAAATTGATTATCTAACCGTTGATATAGGTGATGATGTAGAAAAGTTGTAAGTTTTGAGGTAATGAGTTAATCAGTGTTTGATTAAAGTAATGAGGTAGTATTAAGAGTCTGCAAGGAAAGGGTTAATGCTGTTGTTGACTGAGAGGAATTTGTTGCTCTTTGTAATAGTAGATTGCTATTACTCTGTAGTTGTAACACGATGCTCAAAGGGTTTTTGAAATAGTGTAAAACTTTCTTAAAGCTCTTCAAGTTGAGTAGTAGAAAAGAAAAATACAGTCACGTGGCTTGGGTTAATTTATCCGATCTGTCCTTTACTTCCAACTAAATCTGGTAGTAACTCCGGATCGTTAATCGCAGCTATTTTCCTCCTTAGAGTTCCACTTTCCAAGGAAAATTCCACTGCAGAAATTGGAGTGATTTTCCACCAGGATTAAGCACGCTGTTGCGAAAGATCGCTCCTTTCTTTTACTTCAGCCACAGCTTTGATCTAGCCCGCCAAGTCTCTTCTTAGTTCGGATGGAGGGGCCCTCTTCGGGTGCGAGCCTCAGGGCTTTTCCTCCCTCCTTGTTTATTTCTTTTTTCTGCCAGCTAACAGATGTGAAAACTGCGTGGGGATATTAAAAGAAATGCATTGTCTGGCGTGGAAGACAACTTCTATCAGCTGTGTGAGGGATTCAAATGAAGGTAGGTTATTTGCTCTCTGTAGGCAGGCTCCGAGTGAAGGAGAGGGCTTTGTTTCTCTGGGGAAGGAGAGGAGGTCTCCGGATCTGTTAGCAGGAATATTTGGGCTCCACCGGCTTCAGAATCTAGCGTTTTTGGGCTTGTTTTTGGGCTCAGGTTTACTCACAGTTACTGATGTAACAGCATCTTTAAAAGTGGTTTCTGGTGCGGGTGATGGCTTTATAGGGAGGTAATGCTTCAGGAGTGAGGTCTTCACCTTCCTAGTTGGGCGTCGCCATCTTATAGTTTTGAAGTCGCTAGCCCCAGGAACGCTGTCTTTGTTGCCGCTTGCCTTCCAGTCTTGACTGCCAAGAATGTAAATCCTCCCATTCCCCACCTTTCAGCCAGAACTGAAGAAGATTTTTGGATGAAAACAAGCACTTTTCAAAGAAAAAAAAAAGTCCAGTTGTATTTTGAAAAGCATCTTTGGGACATCCATGACCTGGATGATTGAGAATCTCCATAGATATTTCCTACAGTTAATTGCAGATATAACCATCATCATGTACAGTTTCTAGAAACAGCCACTCAGTAATGAATATCTTAGTTCAATGACAGAACACATATTGTACTTTCTATGCATAACTGTCTTCGGCATTTTCACACAGAAGGTCCAGGAAACAGATGAGAAGATAAACATCTGCAAGAAAATTTTTTACCAGCTAGATTAGACAGCTTCAAGACAAAGATAGCAGCCAGCTAGAATTAAGGAAATGTGACAAATGTTAAGTGACACTCATTCCAAAGTTAATATTGCATATGTTATATGTTCTTTAAAAGTTGTGCATGTGAAATTTAGTATTTGATAATGTTATGGTTATGAAATTGAAGCACAAAGTGTAAACCTGCAATTTGGAAGCATTGCAATTACAGATCAAATCCCAAACAAACCCATGAATCCAATTCTATTATTAGCCATCTCTCAATGAACCATTCTGGAAGCTACACAGAAATTAGTTAACACCAATTCTATCTTCCTATTCAGCAACTTGATTTCACTGCAACTAAAATTGAATTTATTTAAAGTCAAACTCCCAATTTTGAATTTCAAGGCCCTGGGAGAGCATTTCATTGAATTCAATCAAATTCTTTCAGCTGTAAATTGGACACATTAGATTCACATAAGTGAGTTGGAAAACTCTCCAGTTCATGATTAGTGAATCATCACAAAACCTAGATGGATTTGTCTTCACAATGTTAAGTCAAATAAACTTCCAAGAAATCATATTAACAGTATCTAAACATCCAGAAGCTGCAGCTTATAGTAGATCTTGTCTAATTAAAGCAAGAAAGTCCTTGATTCAACAAAGCTTCACTAGGGGCTTCTGAAAATTAAATTCCATGCACCTTTTATAGTGATCCACTTGAAAATCTTCAAATCTTAATTTCACAGATTTAACTGTGTAATCTCAATTCCTTGAAACAAAAAAAAAGATATAGCAAAATTAGTAATCTAGTCCTATAATAAAAAGGAAGAAGGAAAAAAGGAAGGAAGGAAGGAAGGAAGGAAGGAAGGAAGGAAGGAAGGAAGGAAGGAAGGAAGGAAGGAAGGAAGGAAGGAAGGAAGGAAGGAAGGAAGGAAGGAAAGGCCTCTCATACTTGTGATATGTGATATAAGTTACCGTATATATCTGATAAATATAATGCAGAATATTTTTAAAGGTTGATTAATGAAACTGGAATCTGGCTATATTATCCATTTGTATTCCTAATATAGAGCACAATCTCAAACTGCTTAATTTATTTAATCTAGAATCTGATACAGTTCTCTCTCCTTTCCCAGTGTTGTTGCTTTGTACAATGTAATGAAAATTCTATTTTGGAAGTGTAAAACTAATTAAGCTCATGTTTGCCTGAAACTACCTCAGAAGCAGTAGAAAAAATTTCAGATCTTTGCATTCTGCTTTGGAAGGCTTTGTTTGCAAATCTGTTTTCACTGGGTAATCCAGATAAAGCTTTGTGGAACTAAATAAAAATGAAGGTAGACCAGCAAAATGCTGTGGACATCGGAAATACTTAGACTTCAGCAAGGCGTTACATAAAGTAGATCACAACCTACTTCCTGATAAAGTCGAAAGATGTATTTGTATCTGGCAAACCATACTCAACAAGTAGTCATTAATGATACGACATCTACATGGAAGGAAAGAGGCAGTGGCGTACCACAGAGTTCCATCTTAGGCCCAGTATTCTTCAAAGTCTTCTAAATGACCTAGATGAGAAAATAAAAGAAGACCTCATCAAATTTGCAGATGACAATAATCTGGCAGGAATAGTCAACACCCCAGAAGACAAGCTCAGGATCCAAAAAGATCTTAACAGACTTGAACAATGGTACCTATCCAACAACATAAATGTAATGTGAAGAAAAGCAAAGTTTTACACTTAGGCAGGAAAAACCAAAGGTACAAGTACAGATTAGGCAAAATTTGGCTCAAAAACAGTAATTGTGAAAGGACCTTGCAGTCCTAGTGACAATCATTGAAACATGAGGCAGCAGTGTGTGGTAGCAGCCAAAACAATCCTTGGTTGTATAAACAGAGGCACAGAATCAAAATCATGTGAAGTATTAGTACCACTTTATAAAGCCTTGGTAAGACCACACCTGGAATACTGCATCCAGTTTAGGTCACCACATTATAAAAATATGTTGAGACTTTGGAAAAAGTGCAAAGAAAAGCAACTAAGACGATTAAGGGCCTGGAGACAAAAACATATGAAGAACAGTTGCAGGAATTGTGAATGGCCAGACTAGACAAAAGAAGGACTAGGGGTGACATATCTGTATTCCAGTATTTGAGGAGCTGCCACAAAGAAGATGGGTTAGCTTATTTTCCAAAGCATCAGAAAGCAAAGCAAGAAAGAATGGATGGAAACTACTCAAGGAGAGAAGCAACTCTAAGATTGTCAATGTCTGCAATCATCCAAATGACATCAAATTTCCTCCCCTCCTTTATCCCTCCCCCCGCTCCTATCAAAAGAATTAGGTCAATGCAGAACTTCCAAGCTTTAAAATTGAATTTCATATTGTTAAGCTGTAGCGTATTTCCCCAAAGAGCATTTCTGCTGTTAAAAAGACCTTTGAACAAAAAAGCTAACGTTCAGATTTTTGTTACTGTATTGCTTGGGCACTCTTTGTGTGAACTTGCTGAAATGAGCTCATCCATTTGTCCAAACTTCATAACTTTGACATACTAGTGAACAAACAGCTGAAAAGCCATCTCCCCTGAAGTGAGTGACATTTTAGGATCATTCCCTATCAGGCTAAAATTGCAATCAGAAGTCTTATTGTTACTTCAGCTGGTGCACAAATATGTCTCCCCAAGTAGCTTGTTTCTTTTTCACAGTCCCCTATGAAGCACCTTGCAGCAGACAGTACAATTATAGGCAAAGAGCAAGAAATGCAATCATATGTTCAAACTGATGATTAAAAAGTGGATATTGTTTCCTCACAAAAGCATCAGCTGCAGAGCTTCAGACAGGATATGGCTGCTTGCCTTTGAAAAGGACTGATTCAGTTAAACACAGACATCTTTCTGGAATGCTAATTAAGGAAAGAAACAGAACAGATTTATTGCTGATGTAATCTTATGGCCAATGATATAGATATATATGAACTATGGAACAATAAAATGGAACAGCAATAGAATCAAAGCATTCTCATCTAAATGCTGCTTTGCAGCGGGAATTCTATTAATACATTTTGATTTGGCAGGCCACATATTGCTTAAATGGTGAGACATAGGCATAGGCAATAGTAATATAAGAGGAACAGCATTTTTTCATCTGCTGGTGAGCTTAGTCTTTGACCTAAAGCCTCTGGGTCACACAACACCCACAAAGCAGAAGCCCTCTGACTATTGTCAGCAGTTTGTACATCAGTGTTTTTCAAACTTGACAACTTTAAGTTGTGTGGACGTCAATTCTGGGAATTGAAGCCCACACATCTTAAAATTGCCAAGTATGACAAACATATAGACCAGGGGTGTCCAACCTTTCACCTTCCCTGGGCCACATTAGAAGATGAAAATTTGGTTTGGGCCGCACATAATTAAATAAAATAAAATAAAATAAAATAAAATAAAATAATAAATTAAATTAAATTAAATTAAATTAAATTAAATTAAATTAAATTAAATTAAATTAAATTAAATTAAATTAAATTAAATTAAATTAAATTAAATTAAATTATTAATAAAATAATAAAATAAAATAAAATTATTATTTATTATTTATTATTAATTTATTATTAAAAATTATTTATTTTTTATTTTATAATTTTCCAGCCAAATTTTGCGGGGTGGGGGGGGGGAAGAAAGCTTGCCCGCCTCGCGCCTACCTCTCCTCCTGCAAATGCAGCAGCGGTGGCGGCGGCGGGGGCAGAAGCAGCAGCGGTGGCGGCGGCGGCGGGGCAGAAGCAGCAGCGGTGGCGGCGGGGGCAGAAGCAGCAGCGGCGGCGGGGGGGCAGAAGCAGCAGCGGTGGCGGCAGCGGGGGCAGAAGCAGCAGTGGTGGCGGCGGGGGCAGAAGCAGCAGCGGTGGCGGCTGTGGCAGCAACAGCAGGAGGTGGCGGGGCAGGACTTTTGGGCTATGGCTGCCCGCCTTTTCTCGCCTCGCCCTGCCTCGCACCTACCTCTCCTCCTGCAAATGCAGCAGCGGTGGCGGCGGGGGCAGAAGCAGCAGCGGCGGTGGTGGCGGGGGCAGAAGCAGCGGCAGTGGCGGCGGCGGGGGGGCAGAAGCGGCGGCGGCGGCGGCGGCGGCAACAGCAGGAGGTGGCGGGGCAGGACTTTTGGGCTGCGGCTGCCCGCCTTTTCTGTTGCTCGCCTCGCCCTGCCTCGCGCCTGCCTCTCCTCCTCCTCCTCGCTGGATCTTTCATGAAGGTTAGGGTGGGCGTTGGGCCGCATTACGAGGCGACCTGGGCCGCATGCGGCCCGTGGGCCGTGGGTTGGACAAGCCTGATATAGACCATAATGTGAGGGAACTAGAATGTTATTTAATGCATGGCTGGACAGCAATCCTAAATGCTAATTTAAAGTTGAATATAAGTGAAATAAAAAAATAAAAATAAACCCTGAATGCCTGATTTCCAGTCCAGTCTGCAAAAGTTCTATACTGGTATGATGGCTTTTCTGCAAGCTTTGCTCAGTTTTCTTGATCTTGTCTATCTGCAGCCCAATTCTGGGGAAATTCCTATATTCTAGAAATTCTTTCTATATCCCTCAGCACCAGTTCCTGCCTCTGCTTATGGCATTACGTACAAAAAGGTTGCCTGAAAGGTGGTATGACTTAAGGATGTTTGCAATAGGGAAATGTTACAGACTAGTTAAAAGCAGGTGCAACTGTGATGGTCAAATATAAGAATTCTTAAATGATCAACTTAATATATAGAGGAAGTACCTCTATTATACTTGGAGGGCAAATTGTCAAGCCCTGCAAAAACACACATAATTTTTATTTATTAAGGAAGACTGTTGAGTTCATTTGGACTGAAGGAAGTATCTGAAAATGAAAATGCTGTTGAAAATTAGTTCTTTATTTTGCAATACTTAACTTCCTGTTTTGTAACTTCCCAGAAAGCAAGACCTCTGAGAACTGTTTTGTTTGTTGTAGGATATAAATATAAAGCAACACATACTTTTTTTCCAATTAAATAAATAAATAAAAATTCAGATGGAACTGCCTGTTTTGCTCACTTTGAGGTCCCAGAATTAGGCAATGGTCCTGTTGGGTGGGAATTTCTCTCTCAACTGATATGAGAAGGCTGCTACCATATGTTGCTTACCCATTTGTATTCTAGTTTAAATTCTGCTGACCTACTTAGCCCACTGTTATTTATACTTTTCTTCCATGGTGAGATTTTTCAGTCTCTGCAGGGCAGCCCATTGAGACATTGATAGAAAACCCAAATGTTTGATTATTATACCAATGCTGCAACCACCAGTTCACTTTATGTCCCTCCCTTCCTCCTTCCTTCTCCCCCCTCTCTCGATGGACTTTTCCCTTAGGAAACAGTGAAAAGAATATCAGCGGGTTCCCAAGTCACAAAGTCACTTTTGATATACTGGAAGTCAAGCCTTCAGGTATGATTTGTAACCAAAGAGATGAATGGGAATCAGTAGCTTCATAAGTTTTTGCAATCTCGTCTCAGACAAGATACCTATGCAAATATGCAAACTAGGCTCATGCGCATTTTTGAAGAAGAATCTTTTTGGCCTATCATATCTATTGTATATTTAAACATATTCTGGCCTCAGCAATGCTTTATTCTGTGCAGAATAGGCTATGTATGGGTTGTTCAAAATAAATGTAAAATCAAGAGGAAGAGCAATATTTATCTCTTTTTAAAAAATATTATTTTCTAGGAAATGGGAAAAACATGATTTTGAAAAGAAAGGAATGTAACATATAATTTGTGTTCCATTTTGAACCAAGAGGCCTTGGCTGTAGCAATAGCTTGAGTTTTGTGTACTGAATTTTTTTAGAAGAATGTAGAAGAATCTGGAACTGTTTTCTTTCTCTTTGGCAAACTATTTGAGCGGTATTTTCAAGTAGAAGTGATTGAAATGCCCTGCTGGGGATTCTTATCAGGAACAAGGAATAATACACTAAGCTGCCAACTCCTGTGAAGCAATGACAGTAACTACAAGGAAGAATCTGCTTGCTGGAATGGAAGCAATAAAAGTCTCCCCATTTCAGTATCTCCATTATTCTTAGATGACTCTAGCTAGAATAGAATAGAATAGAATAGAATAGAATAGAATAGAATACTTTATTGGCCAAATGTGATTGGACACACAAGGAATTTGTCTTGGTGTAAATACTCTCAATATACATAAAAAAAGATACATTCAGCAGGAGTCGAGAGTCATAAGATACGACACTTAATGAGGGTACAATAAGCAATCAAATCATACTAGGAAACAGTCAATAAAAATTGTAAGGATACAAGCAACAAAGTTACAGTCATACAGTCACAAGTGAGAGGGGATGGGTGATGAGAAGATTAGTAGTGCAGACTTTGTAATAGTTGAACAGTGTTGAGAGAATTATTTGTTTAGCTGAGTGATGGCTTTCAGGGAAAAACTGTTCTTGTGTCTAGTTGTTCTGGTGTGCAGTGCTCAATAGCGTTTTGAGGGAAGGAATTGAAACAGTTTATGTCCGGGATGTGGGGGGGTCTGTAAATATTTTCACAGCCCTCTTTTTTTTTTTAAACAAGTTTTATTTTCAAGACAAACAATACATAAATACACATAAACACAAAACATAAAAGCATAAAAAATCTCTTTTCTGAAAGTTGCTTAGTCCCGGGTTAAAACTCTTGGTACAGACACAAATTCAAATTCATATTCATTTTACATACCATTTCATATCTTATTAACATTTTCAATTTTCTATATGACTTCTCCTCTCCTTTAAATTTTCTCAATTTTATTTTATTTTATTTATCTCCTCTCAATTCGTATCATAATATTTATTATTCTTTGTCTGTTCTATTCCAGCCAACCATTTATTTTTCTTCTTTAAAAAAAGAAGACTTCTCCTGTACACTATATGGAGTATGATGCCTTTATCTCTTTCCCCTATATTTATAATACTTAATATAAAACACATGACATACATTGGGATTCTGTCTGGTACATTCTAAAATTATACTATATTATCAAAAATAATACAAATCTATTCATTAGTGTTGGTATTCATTCATATCTTAAACGTTTAACTCATTGCTTTTCAATTAAATCACATACTTTTATGGGAGCCCTATTTTCCATAATTATCCCCCCCCCCACATCACATATTATAGCTCAATATTTCATTAAAATGTTCCTCCTTCTTCTACTTCAAATCTCATTTCACAAAAAATTTCACTAGTATACCATATTCTAATCATTAATATTAACAATCATTTATATCTTAAACATTTTATCCATTTCACCTTTTTGGCTGTGAGTGGGAAGGGAGAGTGAAAAAAATTAGAGCAAAATTTGAAAATAAGGAGAAGATTGCCTAGAATTGCAAAGAGTTGTTAAACATTAAAAAACTTCCAAAAAATATATTTGAAAAGGATTTGTGATTACTTTAACCCCAGAAAGAGAAAGTGAAGAAGAAGAAGGTATCTAAAAGAAATAGTCTGTTTGGATTGTTTGGTGATTTTGGAACCTTTGGAAATTACTTCTGATTAAATCATCTGGGTGGTTGTTTGGAAAAACTTTTTCTCTACACAATGGCATCATCTATGGATGGATTGAAACTTATATATCAAAAATATGAAAGAGAAAAACAAGGAGGGAAGATGGTCTTGGCACTATTTTTCAATACTTAGAAATGGCGGTTTATACTTATGTGAAGCAGAATGAGGATGATGGGGACAAAGAAGAAGAAGAAGCCATCTTTGATGAACAAATGACTGGAGAAGGGAAAAAGCAAGAGAAAAAGGAAAAAAGGTCTTTAAGATCTGGAAAAACAGCCCAAAAAGAGAAGAATAAGGTGAAAAGGGGACATTATGTTAAGAAACAACAGAAAGGGGGAAAGCAGAATAAAAGGGAGGTGGAGAGACAAGAGGTTAAAGAGGACAAGGAGAAGAAGAAGCAAGAGAGAAAGGAAGGGATGAGAAGTCCTAATGGTGGGGAGCAAGATGTTAAGAAGCAAAAGTTTTTTAGAGATAATGGATAAATCTTATTGTTAAAGGGATTCTAGAAAGGTACATAAGACTGCATTTTTATATTTGTATTTAGAAGTAATCATAGAAAATTAGAAATAATATGTAACTTAAAATGTGATAAAATATTTAACATAAATTAGTGAAATTTTTGGTTAAGAAAAAGGGAGTACTGTAATGAAACATGATTCAAGATTGTGATGTGGGGGGGGGGTAATAATCTTTGGAAAGCATAAGTGTTCCCACAAAGGCATGATATTTAATTGAAATGCACAGCCCTCTTTTTGACACATGCAGTATACAGGTCCTTGATTGAAGGCAGATTGGTAGTAATTGTTTTTTCTGCAGTCCTAATTATCCTCTGAAGTCTGTGTGTGTCCTGTTGGGTTGCAGAACCAAACCAGACAGTTATAGAGGTTCAGATGATAGACTCAATAATTCCTCTGTAGAACTTGATCAGCAGCTCTTTGGGCAGTTTGAGCTTTCTGATTTGGCACAGAAAGAACATTCTTTGTTGTGCTGTTTTGATGACTTTTTGATGTTAGATGTCCATTTTAGGTCATGTGATATAGTAGAACCTAGAAATTTGAAGGTCTCTATTGTTGATACTGTGTTGTCTAGTATTGTAAGAGGTGGTAGTATGGGAGGGTTTCTTCTAAAGTCTACCACCATTTCTACAGTTTTGACTGTGTTCAGTTCCAGATTGTTCCGGTTATACCATGAGGCAAGTTGTATAACCTATTGTCTGTATGCGGATTCATCGTTGTCTCAAATGAGACCAATCACTAAATATATGAATTCCAAAATTGCAATTGTCAGAGTAAAATTATATACTTTGTGCTACAGATTATATTTCACATTCATCTAACACTCATTTATTTAGTATGATTAATTTCCCTTGGTTCTTTATCTCTTTAGTTGTCCTGTTTCTTTTGGTGACTATATCTTTTCTTCATATTCCATTGATTCCTGTTCATTTCACTCATTCATCTCCTCTCTTTTTCCTTCTCAAATACCCCCTTTCTCTTCTTATGATCATCTTTCTTTTGCTCTCATCTCATCACTGCTGATTAACTTCAAATCTATATTTCTTCTTCCTCTGATTTGTCTTTTTCAGGCTCACTCTTCTTTCTCCCAACTCTTATTTTTCTGCTAGATATCCTGCTACTAATGCAGTTGGTAGAGGTAAGGGCAACTCAATTAACAATGTTACCTCCCAAAAAAGGCAATTGGTTGAAGTTGCTGCCCCTGTTGTTCCTTTCACAAGTTACTATGCCTTTACCATCTATTTTTATAGGGCTCAGAAAGATGGGTAAGTTATTTTTTTCCTCTGCAGAAGGAAATGAATTGAACTAAACTGAATATGGCAGTTTAGCCTCTGAACATTGCATAATAGTCAGGTCAAAAAACTAATAGGAAAAAGTATCAGGGATATGTATGAATGAAGCAAAAAAAAACCCACCCCACAACATTTGTTATTAGCAGTGCATTAGCAATTACTTTTGTGAGCCAAGAGCCTTCAAGAGAGAAAAATACACTGCTAAAAGAATTAATGTTAAAATAATTGTAATTTTATACCTGAACAGAGACAAATAGTCCCTACATTAGATATAGTTATCTCATTCTGAGAAAATGATGTATCACTCTGTAATTATTCTCTCCACACTAGCCAGCTTCAAAAGTCATTAATTTCTTTGAAAAGCATTAGGCACAGGGAAAAATATCTGATTGAATCATTTATTTTAGAAGAAAAGGTGACATTAATTTTCTAATTTAGCAAAATTAAGAGTTAAGTAAGACAGCCCATCTCTTTACAGTGTTCACTCGTTTGTCAGCCTAATGGATTCTTGTCTCTGTTGCTAATAAAGCTATGCTGTAAGCAAAGAACATTTAAAGTTAAAAAAGGGACTTTGCTCAGAATGTTGCTCTTGATTCTTGACAAAAATTGAAGATACTGATGAGAGAGGGCGGAGCTGGCGTTGTGACAATACAGCATGCGATCTTGGAGGTCTGAGATCGCTGCTGATATCTTTGCTCCTGGATGGTCCTATCAGATGTAAACCGTCCCGAAGAGATGGTGAAAGTGAAGAGCGCATCCTGTTGATCCCAGGGATACGGCAAAGTCCCTGGTAGATCCAGGAGAAGCTCTTCTTGCTAGCGGCAAAGAGGCAGCCATTAAAGCTGCTAAAATTGGGACAGCTCTGAAATGAAAGAGAACAGAAAGAGAAAGTGTGCTGGTTTGGTGAGAACTTTTTCTTTATTCTAAGATCTGAAAGGACACCCTAAGGAAAAGAAAGAATCTGTAAAAGTTTTGACAGAAGTGATTAAGTGGCGATTTTAAACAGGAATGTCAAAGTAATGTTTTTTTCTCATTGTTGGATTTTCTATACATGATCTTATATTTTGAAACTGGACTGTTTTTTTCTTTTCCATCTATTTTTTTTCTCCTTTTTGATTTTGTAACATTTTAGGCTAGAGACTCCCTTTTAGTTATTTCTTTTTTTAAATATCTTTTTTTTATCATTAATTCTTATTATATTTTGCTTGGAAAAGGAAGGGGAAAGTGAAAGCAAAGAAACTTTGTAACACTGCCAACTAGAGGCTTGGAAATGTTCTATTTCTCCTGTGACCAGACAAAGCTGAGAAAGAAAGAACTGAGGACATTGCTATTTGATAAGATAGAGGGAAGAGCATGGAAGAGTATTATTGCAGGTGCTCTTCTAGGTTTCTATCAACAGCTGGAGTCTGGTGTTGAAACTTAGGGGGAAAAAAGGTGATAAATTTTTGGAGAAGAGAGTTATAATAAGAGCCTTGGATAATTAAACAAAGTGCAGTGTGCTCTTTTAACTTTTTCTAAGTTGTGCTATCCCTCCTCACCAGCTTTATTTTATTTCATTTTATATATATATATATATTTTGCAATAGCTATTTGGAACTTTGGCTTTGTTGGAGCTTGTCTTTATTTTTTATTTTTTTCCTTTGGAAGTCCAATCTCTACGCTTGCTTTTTATTTTAAAGGGAAAGCTTTAGTATTAATGTTTCCTTTTTTTTAAGGGAATAGCCTTTTTTTCTCCTTTCCTGGTATTTTTGTTTTTTCATCTACCTTTCTGGTCTATTTTTTTTTAATTAAAACAAGTTTTATTAATTTTCAAAACACACAAGTCATCATTATCCATTACATATTTAAACCTTTTTCCATTATAAACTTAACAAGTCAGATAAACTATAATTCTGTTTTAAACCATTTCCATATAAACATACAAAAACCTCTTATCCAATTTCTCTTTATTTCTCTTTACTCTTATTCAATTTTATTATTATTATTTCATCTATTTCTTTCTGACTTAGTTACCATTATTCTCATTCTATATTTCTACAAGGTTTTATTAATTCTCCCCAGAAAAAAAAAAACATACCCACAACACACAAAACATAAAAAAAAATCTTTTTGGAAAGTAACTTGGACCCAGGTATCTCTCTCTTCATGGACTTCAACTGTATTCATGCTCATCTTACATATCATTACTTATTTTATTTACCATTCTAAGTCTTCTATATTAACTTCTCCACATATTTCACTCTTCTTAATTCTATCTTAATTAATCATCTTAATTTGAGTCATTATATTTGTATCTTTTGTCCATTCTTTATTGTACCTTTGTCTCATTCCTTATAAAAAAAAGAAATTTCTCCTGAAATCACTAATCAGAGTATGATGCCTTTCTATCTCCCCACTAAATTAATCAAGTTAATCTTTAAAATAACACCCAATACCCAATCCGATTTTGCTTGGTACATTCTATCTGAATAATACATCCAAAATAATTAAATACATAGTTAAACAATAAATCTAAATATTAAAAACAAATACTATAATAAAATTTTATAATAACATCAATACCATAATCTTATTAAACTCTTTAATTAATACTCAATACTAAACCTCCCCTCATATTATTAAATTTTAAAACCAATCATTATTAAACATTTCAACATTTTAATCTCTTATCAACTCTTAAGCCGTTTAAGTTTTCTATTTCTAATACAATACTACAATATCATCTTATGTACCTTGCAAAATCTCTTTGAAGAAATTATATTTTATCCTTTATCCCTAAAAAAGATTCCTTTTTTCCCATTTAATTTCAAAACTTTGTAGCTTTTCTCCACCTTTTCCCTTTCTTTCTTCTCCCAACAAACCTTTCTACCCCCTTCTTCTAGCCTCTGCCTTACTGGCTTCCCTTCTCTGTCGTATTCCTTTTCCCTTTTGTTTACTATCATTATATTGATTTTGCATCTTATTTTTCCTTTTCTTCTTTTTAAATCTTAAGTCCTTTATTTCTCTTCCTTCCCTCTTCCTTCTTTCTTGGTCAAGTTCTGAAGAAGGAGAGATGGCTGCCTCTCCTTCTTCTTCTGCTGTCTTCATCTGTTGTAATGTTTGCTGATAGTTAATAAGCGCCATTTCTAAAAAAAGGAAGGCTTCTTTCAAACCAGCTTTACCATTTTTTTTTTGCTTGTTCATTATCTTTTCTCAGTTCCTCAATAGAAAGAGCCATTATAAATCTTTTCTTTTCTTTTCCCCTTCTTTTTTCTTACAGCAACCAAAATATTCCAAAGGAAAGATAAAACAGTCCCAAAGTTATCAATCAGTCCAAACCAAGGCAGAGTTCTCACTTTCACCTCCTAGGGTAGTGTCAATCAGAAAAAAAGAAAGTCCAAATCTGTTTCTTAAAATCTTATTGCAATATATTTTAGTCTTTCAATCCTTAAAGCATCTCCTCCAACAAAGTCTTAGCATACAGATTTTTTTTTTAATCCTCTCTCTTCCCACTCATCGCTTAAAGCCAGTTTTCACCTAAAAAAAAAAAAAAGGTTTCTTAATATTCACTTTTTATTCCATAGGAAAAGAGGGTAAGCTTTCCTTTCAGCACCATCAAACTGCCGCTTTTTTCCTCTTTTAGAAGGTATCATTCAGAAAGTCATACTTTTCAGGAATTTTGCCAAATATGTCCTAGAGTCCTAGGAACCAAGAAAAACTTTCTCCTTCCAAACACTTTCTCCACTTCCTCCTGCGCATTCTTACCCGGCTGCCAGCTTCTTTGTGGTGGCCATTACGGACCGCCGCTGCACCGTCCTGGGAAAAGGGGTTCTGCCGGCCGGGGAGGGGTCTGCAACACTCCCAAACCCCTCTCCGGATCCCCCCTACCTTCAGCTGCCCCTGCAGGGCAGCCTAGCTCCGTATCCGTCCGGATCGGAGCCCCAAAAACGGCTAGCGTGGCAGGGATCGCACAGCTTCGCGAATCCCTACCGCTCGCGAAGCCAACAAACCGGAAGTCCTTTCTGGTCTATTTTTATGCACTCTTTTTTATTTGAGACCTCTCAATTGGATTAAGGTGTTGAAGAACCTGAAGAATTTTTCCTTTCCTTTTTTTTCAAGCCTTTTTCTTCATCTAACTACTGATTAGATTAAGGTATACAAGAACCTGAAGAAATTTTGTCCTCCCTTTTTTTTTTAATCATTATTATTGGGCTTCTTTTTTCTACTATTTTTATTTTGAACTACAATTGGTTATTTCACAATTGGATTAAGGTTTAGAAGAACCTGTAGATTTTGAATTGCTTAAAATAAGTAGGAAATTTACAGCTCCTGGTTCTTCAACTTCTACTTCTTCCTCTCCACCATCTGGAGGACAACGTTCAATACAGACAATGTTAAAGCCAGAAAAAGAACAAGAAAAAGTGACTCTGCAGATGATTATGCAAGGAATTCAAAATATTCAAGCAAGATCAGAGAATATTGAAAAGAGAATAGAGACATTGAACAAAGAACAGAGAACATTGAACAAAGAACAGAGAACATTGAACAAAGAACAGGGAAAACCGATGAAAAAGTGGAGAACATCCAACAAATGATGTTGAAGTATGATGAGAGATTCCAAAAAATTGAAGAAGAAGATAAACAAAGAGACAAGAAGATTGGAGATATTGATAATAGATTAACGGTGGTTGAACAAGATAAAAGTGGTATGTTGAGATGGGAGATGGATAGATCAGAATTCTATCTTAGATTCCAAAATGTAAAGGAAGAAAAAGGACAAAACTTAGCTGAGATAATGATAGAAATACTGGCTGAAGCTTTGGAAATAACTCAAGAGAAGATGATGGATGGAATAGATGAGGTTTATTGAGTTTTCACAAGATATGCGATGAGAAATAGAAGAGAAGTTCACATTAGATTTACAAAGAAAGCCATTAAATCGCAAATATTGCAATTGGCAAAAGATAAAACATTGAAATATAAAGACAAGGAGATTGTGGTCTTGAAACAAATACCCAGAAGAATGAGAGAGATGAGAAGAGAATACCGATTCCTGACTAAAATGCTACTTAAAAAAGAGGTGAATTATAGATGGCTGATTCCAGAAGGTTTAATATTTACATGGCAAGAACAGAGACACAGAATTGACTCAATTGAGAAAGTGGAATTATTTTATACAGAATTTTTTGGAGGGAAACAGGAAGAGGCATAAAAAGAAATCTCACTAATTGAATTCCAAGAGGACTGCCAAATGGTGATTGAAAAAGAAGAAGGTGCAGTAGGTGGAAAGGTGGAAGCCAAAGAACAACGTGAACTAAGATCTATGAGAGCTGTTAAATCTAACTACAAAATATAACCATGGAAGAGAAAAAACTGATTACAATTAATATAAATGGACTTAACTCAGCCGTTAAAAGAAGGAAAACCTTTCATAAATTAGAGAAACTAAAATTTGATATAATTTGTCTATAAGAAGTACATATTAAAAAACAATATGAACAATTGTTGATACAGCCAAAACTAGGGAAAATGTTTACTTCCTTGACACAATGTAAGAAAAGAGGAGTGGTTTTATATATTAAAGAGACCACCCCAGCAAAATTGATTTATACCAATGATGATGGAAGAATACTAATGGTGGAAATAATGGACAATAATACAAAAATACTCCTGATTGCAATCTATGCTCCGAATGACAAACAAGAAGAATTCTACATAAAATTACATATGAAAATAATTGAACTGGACTATGCTAATATAGTTATGATGGGAGATTTTAATGGAATTGTAGACAATAAATTGGACTATACAGCACAGAAAACAATAAAGCAAAAAAGAAAGACTCTCCCTAAATCTTTTTTTAAAATGGTAGATGAAATAAACTTAAAAGATACATGGAGAGAAAGAAATGCTAAAACTAAACAATACATATTCTATTCAAATAGACACTTATCATGGTCCAGAATAGATATGATATGGATGTCAACAGAATTAATAACTAACATTCAAGAAATAAATATTGAAACAAGTACTTGG
This sequence comes from Notechis scutatus, assembly GCF_049901735.1. Lineage (NCBI taxonomy): Eukaryota > Metazoa > Chordata > Lepidosauria > Squamata > Elapidae > Notechis > Notechis scutatus. The sequence goes on along the minus strand of NC_142010.1, from coordinate 223,587,890 downwards.
GCAGATCACAATGCAATGACAATTAAATGGAAAGGACAAAAAAGAAGATCTAGATGGACGTTAAGTAATACTATTTTAAAGGAAAAAGACTTCACACAGTGGATGGAGAAAGAATTGCCTTTTTTTTTTTTTAGAGAAAACAAAAAAGAAGATACATCAATTCAGAATGTATGGGATACAATGAAGGCATATGTTAGAGGCTTGATAATAGACTATACAAGGAAAAGAAATACTATGAAAAGATTAGCCTCTAAGGCCTTAGAGGATGAGTATAAAAGACTTGACAAAGAGCTACAGAAAATGCCACAGAAAAAGGACATCAAGCTAAAAATGGATATAGTTAAACATAAAATGGGTCAAATAGAAAAAGAATTAGCACAGAAAATTAGAGGTGCTAAACAGAACTACTTTGAAGATGCAAACAAACCAGGTAGATGGTTAGCATACAAATGAGAAAGGAGAAAGAATCAAGGAAAATATTGCAATTGTTATTACTGTTGGAACAGATGGGCTTTGCTAGAAAATTTATTCAAGCAATAGAAGCTATATACTATAAGCAAACGGCAAAGGTAATGATAGAGGGAGAACTGACAGACTCCATCAATATAAGAAAAGGAACAAGACAAGGGTGCCCATTATCACCTTTGTTGTTTGTGTTAATTTTGGAAGTGCTAAACAGGAACATTAGAGATGAAAAGAATATAAAAAGAATGAAAATCAAAAAGGAAGAATTTAAGCTGCAAGCATTTGCAGATTATCTGGTTTTCATCTTAGAAGACCCTCTAGAAACAGCATCAAAATTGATAGAAAAGATAGAGACATATGGAAAGGTGGCTGGTTTGAAAATAAATAACGATAAGACAAAGATCTTGACAAAGAATATGCTATCAAGACAAAAGGAAGAACTGGCAGATCTATTGAAAATTCAGGTCATGAATAAGATCAAGTATTTGGGGATATATTTGACAGCAAGATGTAGAACACTAAAAGAGAATAATTATATGAAACTTAAACAGCAGATAGCGCTAGATCTGGCGAAATGGGAAAATTTACAACTGTCACTAATAGGGAGAATTTCAACAATCAAGATGAACATATTACCCAGAATTTTATATTTGTTTCAAACAATTCCAATTAGGCTTGGAAAAGATTACTTTGAAGATTTCAATAAAATTGTGTTGAAATATATATGGCAAGGTAAGAAAGCGAGAATAAAGTTAAAACTTTTGCACGATGCTAGAATTAGAGGAGGATTTGATTTGCCTAATTGGGAGTTGTATTATCAAGCTACAAATCTGATATGGGTTAAGGAATGGATAACACTAAGAAATACTAGATTGTTGACATTAGAAGGACATGATTTGTTGTTGGGGTGGCATGCAGGGGTATTTTAGAAGACATTATATACGGCAAGACAATGTTATTTTAAAATTCCAGTCTGGCTATTGACTATTGAAGCATTTTCTTATCCTATAATATACAAAAAGGAACAAACAGTTAGATATGGTGAAATATTGAATGAAAAGGGTGAACTCAAATCTATACAAAAACTAGAGGAACAAGGTATAAAGATGAATTGGTTTTCATATGTGCAAATACATTCAAGGTATGATAAAGATTCTAAAATGGAAGGTTTCTATGATAAATTGACTGATTTAGATAAGATTTTGACAGGTACTGATGAAAAGGTAATCACCTTTTAATTGTATGGATATTTATTAGAAATTACATTAGAAGAAGAACAAGTTAAAGAAACTATGATTGCTTGGGGGAAGAATTTTGGATATGGGATTGATTTAGAGAAATGGCAAAAATTGTGGTCTCAAAATTATAAAATGACAATATCAACAGCATATAAAGAAAATTTGTATAAGATGTTTTACAGGTGGCATTTCCCCCGACAAAAATAGAAAGAATGTTCAAGAATAAATCCGAAAAATGTTGGAAATGTCATCAGACACCTGGCTCATATTACCATATGTGGTGGACTTGTGCGGATGCTAAAAAATACTGGACTAAAATCACATGTGGTTGGAAAAAATGACAAAAAAACATATAGACTTGAAACCAGAGATATTTTTATTGGAAATTTTACCTGAAATATATAGTAAAGACTTGAAATATCTGATTGTAAATGTATTAACAGCGGCTAGGATTGTATTTGCCAAAAACTGGAAAAATGAGAAAACACCATCACAGGAGGAAATCATTAAGAAAATATTGGAATGTGCTGAAATGAGTAGATTGACATTTGAAATTAGAGAACAAGAGGATAAACAATTTTATAAAATTTAGGATCTATTCTATCAATGGTTAGACAATAAAATACAGTAATGAAATATGTAGACTTTTAGAAAATAATAAATATATAAAGATGTACTTCTTTCTTATTATATCTACAAAATGATTTTAGGATAGATTTGGGATGATAATATGAACTGTTATAAAACAAACTAAGTAAATTATTATTATCTTGTAAAACATGAATGAATAAAAGTATAGTCAAATGATTGATTAATAATGATACTAAGGTATTTAAGTTTTGATTGAAAATACGAGGTTATATGCAATATAATTGTAATTGAAGACTATGAAATGGAAGCACAAAACAATTTGTAAACCAGTCAGCACACTGTATGTATACATATGGAAGATGGCTTGATGTTTTTATGTTTTGTTTGTTTATGTTTGTTTTTAAAAACCAATAAAAACTTTAAATATATATATATATAATAAAAAGAAATTAAAAAAAATTGGAAATACTGCAGAAACAAGCAATGTTGCTCAATAATTTTTTATTTTTTTTGCTTTAGACAGATTGCACTCCATTTTTAAAAAAATTCATGTCATACATGATCAAGTCTGAGTTCAGAACTCTTCTTCCATACATAATTATTATATTTTGGGGTTTTTAATATTGCTATCATAACAGGAATAATTTTATTGTAGTTTTGTGAATGCTTAGAGATTCAATTTTGTTATTCTCATAGAATAAAATTCATTTTCAAATAATCAAGATCCTCAACAACTTATGTGCATTTAGCTGAACAGTTTTTCCAGTATTCTTTTACCAAGCAGTTCTTGGCACGTTCACAGGCTTTCAGGTATCTTGTTCCACAAGTCTTACGTTTGGCTCAAGAGAGAAGTTAGATCGGGGGTGTCAAACTCAAGGCATGCTTAGATCTGGTATGTAAGGTTGGCCTGGAAAGAGCAAAGAACCACCCCATGGTGCCTCTGCCAGTGAAACTGGAGCTGGGGGGGGCACACCCACCCCCACACCCCATTTTAAGCCGCTATGGCCTCCTGTAGCCCTTTGCTAGCAAAAAAGGCCCACCTGCCCTGTTTTCACTGGCAGAGGGCTGCAGGATGCTGTCATGGCCGAAAATGGGACACAGGGAGATGCATGCGGACACCCTAATTCCATTTTTGCTGGCAGAAGGCTATCAAAACAAACTAAAAACAAAAGGAGAAATGTTTCTCCTTTTGCATTTGAGCATGCAAGAAGGGACAGGAAAGGAGAAAGGGAAAGAGGAAAGGAAAAGGAAAAGAAGGAAAGATGGAAAGAGAGCAAGGGAAAAAATAAGGAAAGAGGGGAAGGAAGAAGAAAGGAGAATTAAGAGGGAAGGAAAAAGAAGAAAAGGAAGATTATGAGAATAAGAGTGGGTCTCAGGGAAGTCCTGCCTTAGCACTTGGCCACCACAGGTGCCTCCGACACAAGTCCTGTGTCATTCCCACCATGGCCATGCCCACCCAACCTGGCCATTCCCGTGGTCCTCCGAGATCAAACACAACCCTGATGAGGCCCTCAATGAAATCAACCCAAGTTAGATGCCCAAGTTAGCTAGTCTCCACGCAGCATAGTAATATTCTTTCCTGAACTCCTTGATGCCATTTCTGGGTTGGCAGTGGAGCTCCCTAGATTAATGGTTTGGGAGGACTTAAATCTCTTTTTCCTGTGAATGGATCCTGAGGTGTTGTAAGGATTGCATGGCTTTCATGACAATCCTGGGCCTATCCCACATCATTCAAGAGACCTCGGGGTTGTCACTGCAGGTCTGCCATATGGTACCTCTCATGCCTTGAGGCAACTGAACCCTTGGTTCAAATCACATCCATATCACTTTTCTTTTGGGGGTCCTGGCATTCACCATGGTTTACAAGACATTGAGGGAGATGAAATAGGAAAAGCGATGGCTATAGTGTTGCTGGCACTGAACAAACAACTCAACCGAACACAGGTTAGAGCCACTATTAAGACCTACCCTGTAGAGATAAGGAGGGCAGTGCATCTGCAGACTGCAACCCTACAGCCCTTTTCAGGTGAGATGAGCCTATTTATTATTGTGTTGAATCAAAATTGATTGTGCATATTCTAAACCAGTGTCCGGATTCAGTAAAACGTTGAAGACCAGGAAATTGAGACTAAATATTGACAAAAACAAAAGAACTTGTAGGCATGTAGTCCTTGAATACAGGCATTTAGTTTGCTTTTCTAAACTAGATTGCATTCCTTCAGAGAATTGGTAGTTCAATTGGTGGTGTTCCTAAGGTTTTCACTGAGAGCCCACATGACCATAGTGGCCCAAATTATTCATTAACTTTGGTTGTATAACAACTGTAATTGTTTGACTGACATAGCCAGCCAATGTTAATTCACTGCCAAACTTATGTTTAGACTACCATAATGAATCCCATGTGGGGCTAGCCATGTGCTTGTAAAAGTACAGCAGGAAATACAGAAATGAGGTGGAGTGGAACACTTGGCCATATTCTTCCAAAGCTACTGTACTTGGACACTAATTAGCTACTGAACTAGATGAAAAGTTTACAGCCTTAAAATCGGGAGCAGGTCAGCTGACAAACTCACCTTCGTTGTCATAATCAGTCTTCACCTTAGCTCTTCCATCCAGGGCTTCCTTGCACACATTTGTTTTTTGCTCTTTTCTTTGCACCTTTTAAACAATCTACTTTGGTCATCCCCCCTCTTCTATCACTTTATATTCCTCCTGTAGCTACAAATTGTCTTACATGCATGCTGAGCATTGTACTGCAATATTTAGCATATATTTTCTGAACAACCACTCTGTTTTGAAAGCCTTATCTACAAAATTGGAATAAAGTGTTCCAAACAAATGTTCAAAGGAGAGGCTAAATTACTTGTCAATGAATTCTCACGTGTATTAAAATTTAGGTTTAATGCATTCAGCGCCTATAAAATTGAAACCTAGCAAAGGCTTTTAATCACACTGACATATGAATAAATGAACGACATTCTATAAAATATATCAGACTGGATCTAAATATTTGAGATGTGCAAAATATTTCATGCATTCTGCATTAGAGCATGTTGAGTAAGAATTTCACTGGATCAATTGTCTTAAGACTCTGCAAAATATTATTTTTACAACATTTTTTCCTATTTCACATAAAAATTCTACTAATGCCGTCCTTCCAGAAAAATTAATGTATTCATTGCTGTGTAGAAGAAACAAAATGCCCAAACAAAAGGACTGGAAAAGGAAAGAAATTGACTTTATTTTACAAGTACAAGTAACAAAGAATTAAACAGCAACTTCTATACACAAAATAATATTAAACTGCATTAAACAAGATGATCCTGACAGAATACATCTCAACAGTGCACACAAATGAAACCTGTAGTTTAATAGCAGTAGTACTGTTTCGGAAGGTATTTTCTGAAAATATCCTTCCTCTAATATATACAGTTAAAACAATTGTGCTTTTGCTGATTTAGGACAACAGTGCTCTTTTTCATAGGATGAAATAATGACAGGGAAGAAAAAAAGCATATAAAATTGCACAGCTCCAGTGTGGCATGGACCCTTTCATTCCCATTGAAGAAACAGAGATGCTTGTTTCCCTGTACCTTTCTGGATGGCATTTGGAGCCTTGAGACATACCTTCAGTTATAATCAAACTTTTTGGGCGCTTTGTATTTTAAACTCCTATCCCATTGGCTGACCTCCTTTGCACAAAACCAAAGAGGGGGTAGACAGAATTCAACCTGTGAGAGATTGAAAGGTATACTGAATGCTGTGTACCTTATTATTTCATCTTCAAAGGTACTTTGAAGATAATTTCCTTCAATAAAGATTCTAGTGTTCCAGTGAACCTTTCCTTCAAAGTGCCAGAGTAGTTTATTTGGCAAAAATGACATTTCTTCCATTAAAGCAAAGGGGCTGATCAAGTCCATTCAGAGCAAACTTACCGCAATGTTTTATGGGGATAGACAGACTCACTCCCTAAGGCACTTCACATCAAGGTAAGAGTGATATGACTTAGGGAGGACAATAAACTTACATACTGAATGCGACCCCCAAGAAAAAAAAAACCTGCAAGATTTTGATTTTTCTTAATAAATGACCATTCACCGGACTACCACCTAATCTTGGTTTCCAACATAGTTACACAACTTCTATATCTGGTAAATTCAATGATAATTTCAACTGGCAACAAAGTCATAGAACCCAGTTTAAGAATCGCTAACAAGAATTTGAGTGTCTATGTGTATTATCTGCAAATTGAAAACTATTTGTAAAATATAATAATTTCAGTTTAAACTGCACACCTCGTAAGTACCTTTGGCTAGGTTACTAAGACATGCTTAGAAAAAAAATGAATGTATTCATTCATTATAGCTAGGAATGAAGGAGAAATGTGTTTGACTAGAATTATATAAGCTTCTCAGTGAATACTCTTGTTAAAACATAAAATATAATAAATCTGTGTTGTAGCTGGTGCTTTTAGAATTTTGCAGAATAATATGCAATTCAGCAACACATACAAAATAAAATTATTCAAAAACCAATATAGTACCATATGGAGAAATTATTTGCAAAAAAGAACATTTAATATACAAGGAATATATGATATGGAAAAGCATGAATTTTGGACAATGTTTTAGTGATAAAAAATTCAGAAACTAATGAAAACATGTTTAGAAATTAACTTAATCAACACTGAAATATTTTCCAGTTTCTATCCTGGCTATTTTAAATCAACAAATATCAAATTGTATCAAATTACACATTTTTATTATCTTGTTTTATTTCTTGTACCAATTTCTGAATTTTCTAAAGTACGAAAATTACTACACATTTCCTTGCAAAATTTTCCACTAGCCATACTTTTTTTTAATATATGCATTTTTGCAAATAATTTATGTATTTTCTTCTGTTGTACCAATATGGTAAACCTTTCCAATATAGGCATTATATAGTGCCTTATATCCCTAGCATATATTTTTAATGTTTTTGTCTAAGCGGCTTCATAAAAATGCATGGAAACTGTAGCACACATTAATTTTTATCCCCCTATAAGTTTGGAAAATGTAAGTTGACCAAATTTGCAGTAAATTGTGAATCAAGCTGCCTTTTATTGCTTTTAATGCATCAATTTCAAGTAAGCATGACTTAATCTAGATTCAACTAATGGTCTTTAATTTGGTGAATCTTTTTTCTGGGTGATATTAAATAGAAAGACAACTAACTAAAAGAAATGTTGAAAAGATTTTACCTTTTAGTTAAAAGAATAAAAGAGGGAAAATATTCCAAAGGGGGGGGAAAAAAACAAGAACAGAAAAACCTTAATTAACTGGATCTTGATGAAATAGATTTTATATGGAATGGAGCAACTTTTCACATTAACATCATTTGTATAATAGTAATCATTATGCAAATATAAATTGACACAAATGATATACTTTTTAATTTACATAATGATCTATGAGAAATCTCTAACTTAATAATTCCCAATTCCTATTAGTCCACTTAAATGAGATTTCATTGTACATCATCACTAATCTCAGAAACTAGAGAGTTCCTAACATAACTCCCAATTTATAAACACTGATTTATATTCATAGAAAAAATATTCTTGAATTAACAAATTCCCTTTCTAATTTCATAGTTTAAGATTTTGCATCAAGTGATCAAATTTTGCACCTGGATATTTGTTGGAGATAGTGCTGGGCAATAATAATGGGAAAAACATTGTCTATATCCAGAATTCTGGCAGTAAAACATGGTATGGAAAAGAGCAAATATGAAGAGAAACTTCAATTTATTCTTCATAAAGATCTGAAAAGATGTCACCTATTATTTCAATGCATTATTAGTATGTGTGGCCAAAATCTTTCTGTATATTTTCTGATTACCTTTTCTTCTCCCGGAACTCTAGTCAAATTTTCTCAATCAAAAATTACTGAAATTGCAGGAGATTGCCCCATTTAGCAATATTAATACCCCATGAGCTTGAGAGTCTTTGTTTTTATTATTTTATTACAGTAGTTTTTAAGTGTTTAATTTTAGAGTCCTGTCTAAAATTTGACATCTTGCGAAGCACCGTATTTTATGGTGCCTGCAGGTATTGCATCTCCAACCCTAAATTTAAAGTGGTGGTTCTTCTCAAAAGCAATCATTGACAATGTAGGTCTGCATAAAGGAAAAACTTGCTGTAGGAGTTACATTTAAAGAAAGAATAGAAATTTCAATTCATATAAAAAACAAAATCCAAAACAGACATCGGGCAGATTTTCCTCAAGAGCTGCAGAATCTGACAATCAAGAAGAGGCAGGCAGTTATAGGAGTTGAATTTATCATATACAAAATAAGAGAGGAAGGTGAGCAAGTTGACACTGTCTATAAAGAAGAGATGTCAACATTTGTAAATAATTTCAAACAGATGAAATGAATGTAAGGCTCTGAAGGTATTGTGTTCTTAAGAAACTTTCTGATAGTTTCAATCACTTTCAATTATTTTAACTTAGAAGCTTTTATTCTGTTTTGTTCTTTTATAGACCAAATCTATCCATGTTTATGTATTTATTGTCTTCAATGAGGCTTATTTTACAAATAGGATTTTAATATCTTATAATGAAAAAGAGTTTTTTTTAATGTAATATAGCAATACATATTAATCTTTTTTAATTGTAACTTTCTTCTATTTTGATTTGGAAAATTTAAATTTCCCTGAGATGAAAAACATAAAAGGGATTTTAATTAGTATTTTAGCCCTTTCTTTATAATGGACATATTGAAATAATCTATATAAGAAAAGAATACAAACCAATGATAGGTGAGTATTAAGATTCAAGATAAAGTAAATTGATTATAAAGGCACTAGTATTAACATCCCTAAGATGATTGCCTGTAAGTTTTAAAGTGTATAATCCATTCTGTCAAAAACTGCATTTAAAAAAATGCATGCATCATTCTTAATAAAGCAAGTACTGCAACTTGCAAATCTACCCTTTTACATTTTTATAAACTAAAAAGAAAAATCCTACAACAATCATTTCTTGTTGTTGAATTATTTTAATGTATTTCTTTTCTCACTGTGTTGCAAACAAGTGAGCTTATAAATAACCAAATACAAATTAAACTTCTTTTGTTAGAAAGATCAATCGTATTTACTGAGTGAACAAGAAAGAGTATAATTTGCTCTTCAATGCCTCATCAAAATAAAAGTTTGTGCTGGTTGAGTAAACAAGTCACTTCAACAAATTTATTTTGTTCTTTTTTTTTTTAGAACAAGAGCAAGAAAATAGCTACCAGTTAAAATAATATTGCAGGAATCAAATACTTTTTCTAGTGAAAAAGCAGCAGCTAAATTCTTAGCATTGGCATGTATACACGTTTCACAAGCTTGCTTTTCAAGCTCAGTAACACCAACATAACACGTTGTGAATTGTTTATCATTTCCCATCCACTTTATCAAGCTCGAATAACTTCATCCTTGCCTTAATCAAAAAGAAGAGAAAGAACAGCAAGTTATAGGAGAACAAATGTCAATGAGCTTTCCAAAGACGTTATTATGAAAAACAGGATGCTGAATTAGACAAGATATTAGTATGATCCACCAAAATTTCTCTTATGGTCTTCTGAAATGACAGTGATGCATTGGCAATTCGTTAGTACGTGGAAGAGATGAATAGCTGATTTTAATAAGGTAGGTTGTAAGCCAGAAATGAAGTCAAACCATAAAAGATGGTTCAGCAGTCCTGTGATCATCTAGTAAGTATGTATGTATGTATGTATGTATGTATGTATGTATGTATGTATGTATGTAGGCACAAATAGATAAGCAGAAAGGAAAAGTGTGAGAATAGAACTTAAGACCTAGAAGGTTGTCGTCGAAGCTCAAAATTTTTTGGTGAGAAAATGGCATCCACAGCCCATTCTTCCTTATATGTTCTATTTCATAAGATCCAATTAAGAGTACTCCATGTTTGCTTTTCAGCCATTTTCTCCTTTTGCTCTTATTTAGAAATTGGAGATAAATAAGGAAACAAAGAAATAAGTACTCTGTTCACCCTGTAATAATTTTGACACCAGTCATTAAATGTGCTTCAAATACTAAGGTTTGCAGCTATTCTGTGTACAACCCTGCTTGACGCTAGTGCTTCTGTTAAATCATTCTTTAGAAAACCTTTCGAAGCAAAGTGCAACAATAGAATTCTTCAAAATAGTACAAGAAAAGGAAGCTTCTAAAAAGCAGAAAGGCAAAGTAATTTAGCAGTGAGGTTTTTCATTTACTATTTATCAGAATATTATTAGGTCCAGAAAAACAGGGATATTGTCCAGCACTATAGTGAATATATTGTAAAGAAACCAAAAATAGTGGTGAAAACTGCCAGTACAGAATCTGAAATAAATATTAATGTACTTTTTATTATTTCCATTATCCTATTTTGATTAATGAAAGTTATGGGCACATTCTAATTAAGAAGGGAGAAGAATCAGTTTTGCTCTGTTTATAAAATATTCAATATTCAATAAAATATTCAAAAACAGAACCAAGACAAGTTAAGGAATTTGTCATTCAAACAGAATCTAGCTACTAAGTTAATGGAAACAGAGATGATTGAAAATAGTTTCCTCAGCAGTACAGCAACACAGTGATAGCACTAAATGTACATTTTTGTCAATACAAGGTAAATAAATACATCATCAATTACAAAAATCAGCATAATCTTTGGTACCAAATGTAAGGGCACCCGCTTGTTCATGGTATTTTCATATGCCATACAAGGAAACAATCTTGCTTTATTAACTGCTCAAAATATGAAATGCTTTGAGGATGATTAATTTATGCCATAGGGCCAAACTAAATGGATTTCTTCTCCATTTAACTTGTCTTCTACTACAGCCCATGGCAGGAAGCGGTGACAGTCCAAAAATAATGTCAATATTGTGGCTGCAGCCACGCAATCAAAACCTTACCCTTTGTCATCCTCCCCTGATTCTTCTGACCTTAACCATAAGATTTATTATCATGAATGTGTTTTAAAAACATGCTTAAGATATGTTTTCAAAATGACAGTTTGAAGTCAAAGCCATATGAAGCCCTCAGCCAGAACATGTTCCCTCTTGGATTTCAGGGTATAAGCCAGCCTCTGTTTGAAAATCTTTCCTGTGGCTGCTGCTGTTTGAAGCAAATAATAATTGGGAATAGATTCATGAGCCCCAATATGAAACTATCTGAATCAGGATCTCACAACTGCTTTTTCTGTAAAACAAAACAAACCAAGAAGAGTGTTTTTCATTTGAACGTGTATTTATCAATCTCTCCAACAGAAGCACATTTTTTATTATTATTAAATTTCTATGTTGCACATCTCACTGATACAACAACCCTGGGAGGCACATAAAGCAACTGCGAGATTCTAAGGCCTAGTACTCAAATTATACTTTTTTTAAAATACTGCTTAAAACAGTCTCTCTGAGGTGACTTTCCACCATCCATTTTGTCCAAGAGGAGGATTGTTAATTATGTATCATTCTTACCAGCACCACATCTTCCTGTCAGTGGTTAATGCTAATACAAAGTATTCTCTGTGGCTTGCAAAAACAGGGGAATGGCCCTGCATACTACAGCATTAATAAGCCTCCCATGGAACTAGTTTTGACTCTAAGGTTAAGCTGAACAAGATGATACAACATCGATTTTAACCTTCAGGTTTTTTTTAAAAAAATAAGACCACTTCTTGAAGTTCACTTATAATGTTCATGTTATTGTCTTTTTAACATCCCTTACAGAGTTCCAATACCCACTATGATAAATGCATGAAAACCAGGAAAGCAAAAGAGGAAGATATTATAATACAAAGTTAGGCATTTCTCTGATCAAGGTGTCTTGTTTGATCTTTGAGATATGATCCACTGCACCTTGACTTCACTTCATTTCGTTTCAATGCCTGGGTATTCCTTTGGACATTGCCCGACTTTGTGTGGAGGCAAATGATCAGCGCACAAGTGATGAATGCATTGTTGGAGCTTGTAAACACTTCTGATTGTATACATTCAAGATTTGTTCTTAGCAAAAGTGGCACTTACTTGAACCATTGCACTCAAGATTTAGCACTTCAACAGGTAAAACAACAGCTGGTAATAGAGTGTTGATGCACTTCCTTATGTTCTGATGGCTTGGTACAGTGCACTGGGATATATCCATTGTTTGGATCCCACTGCTGTTCTATAAAATCTGAATTTCCTGTATTTCTCTTGAAATTTGACTTGTGCATTATTGCTGTATACATTTCCCTGTGGTCAGTTTAAGTGCTCCTTTATTATGTAACATGTTCAGTGTTTTAAACTCTAATGGCATCCTATGGGGACTAGCGTTTGAAAAGTATCTGTACTTTAAGTCATCATAATAATGATATTTGACTGGTTTTCCATTTATATCCTTTGGGAAGGGCCAGAATCCATAAAGGTGAATTTCATCACAGAACCTCGTTGCGAGAGTATACATAAGGAGTCCAGTGCTGGGTCGCTTGATGTAAACTTTGTTGGTTAGCCAGTAACTGTAGAAGTTGGAAAACAAACAGAAGTACATTTGATTATTAAGAAGCTTTATTTCAACTTCAACAAGAACTTTATCTTAAATTATTTTCTCCTTGAAATATGCTTTTCTAAGCCTTTTGTATCACAATAAACATATTAGACTGCACTTTAATACTATTTCAGACACACATACTTTGTGGTAAGGTTGAAATAGAAAACCTGGTGTTTAGTAAAAATCTAATCCACACATAAGCCTGGAAAATGGCAACCAAATCACATATAAGAATTCACTAAGATTTAATTAAGGTCACATCTCAGGGATTGGAGCATTTTCTCCAAACAGCAAGTGTCTGTATATTGAATTAATATTTAACTACAGGATTTCTAAGTATTCCCCACCCCACCCACTCCTAATAAAGCATGAGTATCAAATATAGTTACATATTCAGATAAGAGCAGATATAATATTAAAAATTAAATCCTGCTACTAGCTTAACTTATATGAACAACATGGTTTAATCCTCAGTTCACAATTTGTTTTCTGTCCCACTCACTTTATTGCTCATACAAAGAAACACATTCAGCACAAAATGCTTCCCACTACCAGCAAAAAAAGTTTGAAACAGCAACTCTGAGAAAATCACATTGCTCCAAATTAATGGAATCATTGCTACTCCCCCTGGCAAAAGTATGCTAAGTGGTCTTAGGGAAGCAGCATTTCTTTCAACTTCATCTATCACCTCTATGGTCTTGCACAACAAATCATTGCTGTATCTTGTGTTTTTTTTATTGAAATTGACAGTTGAAATGTAGCCTGAGGCAAACTACAAGAGTAAGGCTCAGGTACGGAGTATTTCTAGGGAATGATTAAAAAAAAAAGTTAAGATGGCAGCCATAGCACTTTATAGTACTCTCTGAGCGGTTTACAGTGTGTTATTTGTATATTGCTTCCAATAATCTGAATCCTCATTTTACTGACCTCTGAAGGATGGAAGGCAGAGTCAACTTTGATTCTTATGAGGACCAAACTCCAGTTGTGGGCAGAGTTTGCCTGCAATACTGGACTTTAAGCACTGCGCCAGCGGGTGTCTTTGTTTTTAATGTGCTACTGTTGTGAAGATCCTTTTTTTGTTAACCATATCCTGCAGATTTCCCTGGGTGGAGGTGAAGTAGATTCATAATACCTAGAACTTAGGAGCTGGTTTCTTGTTTTGGCCCAGGATGAATGTTATCTTGCAAATAGAGTTCAGTCATTTCATCCCATAATTGAGCATTGAAATGAGACCACCAATGTCTTCCTGGAAGGGCCACCATCCCAATGCAGATGTTTTTCCCCTCACAAATGAACAGTGCTTAACTGCTGCCTAATTGTATTCCTATCTCACATCAGTTCAATATATGACACCAAATAAAAGCAGCCATGAGGATCCCAGACTGGATCAGAACTGGAGCACTTATGATGAGGAATTTAATCCTGACCCTACTGTTTTTACATACACACCTGCCCTTGTCTCTCTTGCAATCTACAATTTTGGAAAATATATAGAACCATCACACATATTTCCCCATTTAGATAAACAACACCTTGTGAAAGAATTTATATCAGTAGTATGGTCAGAAAAGAGAAAGATCTATTCCTGGTTTTGGTTTTCCCCCTTCCCCAGTTGCTGCAGTGGCGGTCTTGTGGCTGTTTTAAAAGAAACTTAAAGATATAGAGATAGTCAGTTAGGTCTGGCGGTTAAGGCACTAGACTAGAAGCAGAGTAACCTGAGTTCCAGTCTTGCTTTAGACATCCAAACCAACTGGGGCACTGCAGGCCAGTCAATCTCTTTTTTCCTCCCCTTCCCTGGCAAGAAGGTACTAGTAATTCCACTTTCAAAAATGTTGCCAAGAAAAACTACAGAGAGTTATCTTCGTAATCTCTTGGAGTCAGGCTGACTGAAAGCTATGCAAAGCATGAGCACAGACCTCAACTCCCTTTTTATATTTGAGTCTGTCAGCTGTTGCTTTTACAGTCTGAATGTAGATGGAGAAATCCATAACTCAGAAAAATGCTTTTGCTGATGCAAGAAGGCTTAAGAGTACAGAAATATATTTTGTAGGAAATCAGACCATCTCAAGTTGAATTAGTTACTTTTCAACTGCACACTCCTTTCCCAATTTTCAGTTAACACTTCCTTCTCAATATAGCGACAATAAAAATGTATTAATTGTGAGTTGGATCCTTTAAAAAGCAACTGTTGAAGCAACAGTGACAGACGGGGATGGGTGGAAATTAGAAGACTATGTAAAGCATTTGCTAATTTTAAACTTATTTTGTTCTTTGCTAAGTGAGATAAAGTATCCTGTCTAGCAGCAAACCTTTTAAGAGATATTACAGGATGATTTTTTTTCTGGTACACTTAGAATAAATCCAAAATAACTGCATACCTCAGTTATTTGACACTTAGCAAAGACTTGTCTTAGAAAATGCACATCAACACATACACATATAAATTCAAGCCTGCTAATGTGCAACAAGACAAAGATGGTAATGTGTTGTTGCTGTTAGAAGCACAATATGAAATGTATAAAACTATACATAAATAAGAATTCTGTATCACATTTAATTCTTTTTCCAAAGATCAGTTCTAAGTGCTTTCAAAAACAGCAGTTAATTCAACTAGCGAATCACTCATCGATTTAACTTAAACCAGATTAATACATGACAATGATAATAGCCAATGGTCAGAAGATTCTGCTGCATGCATTGATCTATTAAAATGCTTTCAACTTTGACAGTTTGCAAGCTCCATGGTTGTGTAGCTTGGGCAGAAGTCCTTTTGACTGCCATGTGTGTTTGTGTGATAGAGATGCTATGATCTTTCTTTGGCTTGAAAAGGGCAGAAAACGGTTCTTGTTCGAGCAAGAATTATGTTGTAAATGACAACTTGCCAATATTGGCCCCACACTGAGCTGAAAATATGCAGAAACCCTAGCAATTAATGTAAGGTCGTATTTCACACTAAAATGCAAAAAGGTCAGCCATATGTGGATTTGGATTTCTAACTGGGCCTCAACATCCCATGGGAAAGTTTCTTTGGAAAAGGTTGCTGCTGAAGCTGAATTCTTTGCTGTAGCAATTGCCGTATAAAAGTCTCAGCTTACCAGGATACAACAGAAGTCATTTTTATGGCTCAAAACTTCCTGACATTTATTTCACCAGGAAAGAATAACATCAACAACCCTCTTTTGTGTTGTACCAACTATGGAACTAGATGTAGCTTTCTCATACTGAGCCAAAGACACTTAAAAATCCAAAATGTAAAAAATGCCATCTTGCATTGACAGGAAAAATAGCCTAAAATGTACCGATTGTAAGTTTAATTCAGCTTCTATCTCTACAAAGGCTAATCCCCATCACAAGGGCTCATCTATGTGTCCTAACAGTGCTTGTAGATGCCTCGCTAACCATGGCCTGTTTTTGCTTTTACCTGATATGACATTAAAGTGATGCTCTCAACCTTCATCCAACAAAAGCCTTGCTCTAAGCACAATTTTGGATGTTTCAAAAACCATTGTGGTGAAGTAGAACAGGGGTGTCAAACTCAAGGCCCGTGGGATGGATCTGGCCTGCAAGGTGCTTAGATTTGGCCCGCGGGGCTGCCCTGGAAACAGCAAAGAACCAGCCCGTGGTGCCTCTGCCATTGAAAACAAAGCTCAGGGAGCTCCGTTATCACTGGCAGAGGGCTGAGGGAGCCATTGTGGCTGAAAATTGAGCGTTGACAAGTGACGCTGAGCTGACCACACACCCTGGGCAACCCCTGAGGACAAACACAACCCTGATGCAGCTCTCAATGAAATCGAGTTTGACATCCCTGAAGTAAAGGATGTGGGTCTACCTGTAGCTTTAATTAGCCTCTTCCAAGCGCTGCATACACAGCCATACATTTCAGCCTGACAATTCCCGGGGAAATATTTAACTGTCAAAGAGAAAAGGGGAGAAGAGCTTTCTGAGCCTAATCACATTTTCTTTTCTCATTTAAGTGACTCTATGTTTGCTATTTAGAGCTTATACATATGAAACTAGAGTAATGCAGGCTTTTTTTATTGCAGCTTTTGATTGCCATTCTGCTCATGATAGAGTGGCAGAGAGGATGAACAAAAATGGCAGGAGTGGGGAGACCATCTGCTGGAGCCTACAAACAGCCTCCCCATCAGCTGTTTTCAGACATAGTGAGACAGAGAGTGAAAAAAAGGGCAAGAAAGAGCAAGACAAATCAAGCAAGAGACTAAGATTAGGAAGGAGCACAAGAAGCAGAATGAAAGGAAACGCAAAAGAGCACAAGAAGGAGAGAGAGGCAATTTGCAGATCATTTTTGAGGTGGGTAGAGGTCTTCTTAATGTAACAGGACAGCTTCTTCTACAGGTCTGGAAAATTCTTTTCCACCCTGTGAATTGGCTACAGAGCTTGGATGACAGGGTGAATTGGGGCTTTCTTGTAAAGGAGGAAGGCAGAAAGACCCTACTTATTTCTGAAGATCAGGTTAGGACAGATGACTAAATCCATGGATTACATCCTTGGTCAAAACTCATCTCTCCCCAGCCCCATTCAATATTAAGGGCAGCAACCAATGGTTATTTTTCCTATGTGTAGGAAATTCACCAATTATTTTTCTTACCTTGTTACATACTGAACATATAAAAACACTACTACTCACAGGTTTCATTACTGAGACAGATTATAGTACAGCTGTCAGGAGAGAGCAAATTTTGCCAGGATACTTTATGCTGGCATGTGGATTGGAAAAAAGCATATTAAAGTGGCTGTCTGGATGAGCCCCAATTTTCTATCTTCAGTTAACTCGTTTAGGAAGGCTAGTGCCAACACTTAATGAGTGAACCAATGCTAATGAGAACAGAGCTCCATTTTCATTGCCTGGACCACTTCTTACAATAAATAATTGCAGGAATTTTAATTTAGTCTATATTTCTCCAGCCTCAGGTTTACTCTATTGATACATATTCAACAGAATTGTTTCCTCATTAAAGTTGGAGAAGACATTCTGATTTGGTGATATATTATCAAAGGTCTGTTAGAGATAGTCTCTCCCAAACCGAAAGCTGAAATATCCTTATAACTGCTATCCAGTCTATACTTCTAAAACAAGTTTGTAGTTAGAACTAATAATATCCATATATATTATGGATTACTATTATTTATATGAACAGTAATATTCATGTATATTATAAATTGCTGATCTCTTCTATCCAGAACTCCACCATACTGTGTCAATTCTTCTAAGTTTTTAGATGTGGTAAAAAGGACAAGGTAAGAAAATATCTGTTTAGCAACTATATATGATCAGTATCCCACTCCTACAGTCAATTTTTGCTGATCTGAGTACCCTAATCCAGGGGTCCCCAACCTTGGCAACTTTAAGACCTGTGGACTTCAACTCCCAGAATTCCTCAGCTCAGCATATTGGCTGAGGAATTATGGGAATTGAAGTCCACAAGTCTTAAAGTTGCCACGGTTGGAGACCCCTGCGTCTAATCCATGTACAGATTCCAAATCAAGTTGATTTGTATACCACAACCAATACAGTAAATAGACCGTGGTAGTTTACTGAAAATTTATCATTCTTAATTGCATTGATACGGTACAGGACCATGAAATCAATATGATAAATATTAAATACTAAAATCAGGAAAATAAACAATTCATTTATTTGAATGTTTCTGTATCTGCACCAAGTCAACTTGGATTGAGTTAAAGTATCATCAAATAAAAAATAACTAAACATAGAAGTCAACAAGACAACTTTTTTCTATGTCTCTAACCTTCCCTTGCACTTAACTCAAAAACAATTAAATCTTGTCTGCATGCTTTTAAGGTATATCTTTATGTAAACCTAAGTATATTTTATGTAAATCTACACAATGTTGATTTAATAACATGTCTTGTTTTGATTTTAGTCTGAAATAGAAATAACAATAGCACTTAAGACTTCACAGTGCTTTACAAATCTCTCTCTAAGCGGTTTGTAGAATCAACATATTGGCCCCAATAATCTGGAAGGATGGAAGGCTGTGTCAATCTTGAGCCAGTGATATTCGAACTGCCAAACTGCTGGCAGCCGGCAGTCAGCAGAAGAGCCTGCAGTACTGCATTCACTACACCACCACAGCTCTTAATTAAAAATCAATACAATACAATCTATGGAAAAGTGATAAAGACAGAACCTGACACTCATGAACAGATACAATTCGATTTTCCCTACTCGGTGGGTGTATTGGACTGTTATAATGTTGGCCAAATCATTGGGAACAGAAAAGAAAAGCCTTTGGCTTTAGAATCATGAGAACCTCATCCTGTTTTGGGGAACCCAGAGTAAACCCTTGTCCTAATTCTGAAAGTAGTAGTATGATTTTCTGCCATTTTGAAGCAAACTACATGTGAAAATTCTAACATAACTTCCAAAATAGGCTTGATATACTTTGAAATGAAGAAAAACAGTATTAGCACACCAAATAAAATGAAACCAAAAGTCTCAGGGCCACTCATCTGCATCATAAGCCTACTCTCTGCTCCTTCCATGTTTCTCTAATATATTAAGGAAGGCCCAAGCAATCTTAAGGTTGCTCATCTCCATACGCAAAATAAAAACTGGTTCATGGTATAGGGAAAAAAACTTAAATGATACATATAATGAGCTAGCAATAATATCTGCAATATTGTTTTTTGAGTTAATATTTTCCTATTTGGCTGTTATTGGATATATCCAAATACATGAAGAAATACAGTCATTTGGGTTGCCTCTTATCACATAATTCATAGATGAAAAAAGGAATGAAGCATTTTAAACTCTGAAAACTCTTGAAACTGTGATTTAACAAAAGAAAACAACTATGGTATATAATATATGAAAGGACTTGAAAATCTATTTTAATTTCTGTAATTCTTGGAAATTAATAAATTCATTTTGCAACATTCAACCACCTCAAAGAGAATCCTGTGGTTTACGACATATCCTTTACAGAGGCTGGTTTCGTTCTTAATCAGCAATTAACACATTACTCTCCAATACAGCCTGGCTTCTAGTTTTTGCTTAAAAAGAATTTCAAAACTGACCCAGAAATTTAATTAGCATCCACCATTTCTTTCTAGAAAATATGTCTGAACTGAACATAGTCCTGACATTTTGTTGATTGATCAATCAAAATTGAATACCGAAAATTATTAGAAAAGTAACTGAGTCATAGATACTTGCATTAGAACTATTCTATGGTTGGACCAATTCAAGAATTTTTGACATTGTTTTTTTTACTGGTTGTAATTTCTTTGGAATGCACAGATTCTACTTTGAGTATTTTTTTCCTTTCATATACAAACCATGAGGATCTACATAGTTAGCAAAAATCAACTTCACTCACCTCTGATTTTGACTATTTCCACGAACAAAATCATCAATACCTTGTGTACTTCTTACTAAATGTATACTGAAGTGTGTGTGGCAAGAGAGTTTTGTTTATGCATTTGAAACCACATGAACACCTTTCAACCTGTAAAAACAGTCACCCTATCTGCACTTTTAGCATTTTTAGCAAAATGAACAGCACTGTCTATTAATAATTATTTTGAAATCTGAATTTTTCAAAGTGTTCCCTTCTACTTTGGTAGTAAAGCCACAATAAAACATTTGTAATTTTATAATATGCTATCTTTTGTGATACATCAAATCAATTGCCAAAACACTTTGATGAGGAATTGGAAAATATAGACATATACATGGAAACACATCCTGTAGCCATATTTCAAAAGATCAAGATATTTTCTATTAAGTTTTCAGAGGCTGCTATGATTTTTATTCAGAAGAAAGGAAGAAAATATATTTTTTAATAAAAGAGAAATGATTCATAGATCTGGTGCTATATTTTTACAGTACAAAATCAAATACAACTGTAGGGAAATTGAAGACGCTGCTGTAAATATTTATTAATCACCAAAGGATAAATTTATGTTTTGTCACAATTTTTGATAATGCAATAATAGTATAATATAATTTTCTATTACACAGGTGAACCCTGGATAATAGTATAATATAATATAATTTTCTATTATCCAGGTGAACCCTGGATAGCACAGAAGTGTGAACCAAACGACTTGCAACAATTGGCAGC
Source organism: Notechis scutatus (assembly GCF_049901735.1). Taxonomy (NCBI): domain Eukaryota; kingdom Metazoa; phylum Chordata; class Lepidosauria; order Squamata; family Elapidae; genus Notechis; species Notechis scutatus. The sequence continues at coordinate 223,566,921 of NC_142010.1, read as the reverse complement.
CAGGCTACATTGAAGAACTGGCAGTTAACGACAGTTGGCAGTCAGACATCTTTGTAGAACTCCTGGCTCTCTAAACACATGGCAATGGATAAACAAAATGGCTCCCCGTCCTGAGCCACATTGCATCACCAACTCTACAAATGCAGGAAGCCACAAAATTACAACTCGCTCAACATCTGTCTAACAACTTTGACATCAACACACAGTAGAAAGCCAAATGGGCTGTTGAACACCAGATACAGGCAGTTACGTAGATGACTCTACACAAAAAGTGCCAAGTTTTGATCTTCCTCACCAGCATTGATCAACTTTGAACAGGATCCGTACCCAACATGGTGGTTGCCAGGACTCATTGTTTAATGAGTCTTGTCTCTACCCCTCAGTGTGACTGTGATGCTCAACAAAATATCCATCACATTGTGCCCAAATGTCCATCAAGAACTTTAACATTTGAACTACTATACGTCCATGTATTTGCCATACTCTAAATAAATAAAGCACACATGTACATACATATGTGCATACATACATGCATACATATATTTTGAATCATGTAATTTATATCTGTCACTGCATAAAACTCACTTGGTTTTAAAATTATTTCCAAGGGTGCGATTCAACTGGTATAACAACTGATTCAGTGAGTTAATACTTACCTTCAACTGCAGCTGAAGAAAACAGCTGAGGCATAGCAAGCCATTTTGCCATGCGAATCAGCTGTGCTCTAACAAAAAGACATAAAGCACAGGAAAGGCGGGCCCACATGCTTGTCGGACCGAACCGGTTCGGAGCCAACCGGTCCGAACCAGGAGAATCCCACCCGATTATTTCCGTGAGGAGAAAGACATGCACTTAATGTAGTACTTTGTTCAGCAATATTGTTGCTTTATAATTTGTATGATTTCTTGGAGTTGAAGCAAATGTGATTGCTTTTAAAATGTATTTTTGGAAAGTTTCACAATCTTTTAAGTGCCCTAAAGTAACTGGCCTTCTGTTGTACATGTCCATTGAATATAATTAGATGCATGAGCCTTGGTGGAGCAGTGGTTAGAGTGCAGTACTGCAGGCTACTTCTGCTGACTGTAGGATGCCTGCAATTTGGCAGTTCAAATCCCATCAGGCTCAAGGTTGGAAACACCTGCATTAGTAACCAATTATTTTCTGGACTTCACTTGAGATAGATTTATTCTTTGAAATTCTACATTGCTTTGACCTTGATATTTGACCGACCTCCTGTCTTATAATGAACCTGTCCAGATATTAAGATTGGTAAAAAAGGCTCTCTTGCAAATGGCCTTATTTTCTGAGAACCATTTATCATGTTTGGGAAAGGATTTTCTTCTACTTTCCAAGCTATGAAATACATTCCCTTGAGAACTGTGCTCATAACCCACTCTTTCTACTTTCAGGAAAGGAATCAAGAACTTTGCTTTAATCAGCCAGGCCCTTGCAGTATCACTAAAAGGATATTTTAATTTTTTATATGTGAGCTTATGAAGATAGATAGATAGATAGATAGATAGATAGATAGATAGATAGATAGATAGATAGATAGATAGATAATTTTAATAACTCTCTCTAGGCAAAGATACTTGCTCTTGTGCTTTGTAAAGCACCCTGAACATATAGTAAGAAAATATAATTGTAGGCATTGCTTTCAAAGTAGGTCTGAAGTAACAGTAAGTCACAATAATGGCCTATCCTTGACCCCAAAAGTGATATCATAAACAACTGCATGAAAACATGTGCAAGAGTTTTCAAAGACTAGAATTTCCTTAATACACACTTTTTGGCAGTGTTCTTTTGATGCTGTCCAAGTTACTGAAGCTGCTTTTCCTTGAGGACATGGTTTAACTTCCAGAAGCTTTAAAACTTTCAAAACTCCAATGTGCAGTTTTGTAACAGATTACTTAGGCTTATTGCCAAGGTAAGATGATGTGTTATTTAGGGGATGATTTCACTAGACTCTGGGTGCTGAATGGTACAAAATAAATGTATGAATTCCTATTGTCAAAATAAAAGCATCCACCAAAGCACGTTCTCATCAAGATTTGTATATGGCACTCTTATGTATGACAATTTAGAAATAACTTCTATAGTTTCTTAACAACTGTTACTATTTTAAAAACTTATGTTTATATAGAAACTAGGATATCTTGGAACTAATGATTTAAAAAATTTGGAGCAAGCATGATTAGTTTAGAACAAAGCAAATTAAAGGCTAAAAATCATATAAAAGAATGAATGTGCTTGATTTAGATGTGATTTAAGATCTAATTAAACAGTAAACTTCAATATGCATATAGATGTTGTCCAGTAACAAATTCTAGAATGGTTTTAAAATAAAACAACAAATTAAACAAAGCTGTTATTAACATAGGGGCCTCCAACATCAAATTAAACAAAGCTGTCATTAACACAGGGACCTCGTATTAACAATAATTGTTTCATACAAAGGATTGTCTCATATGCAGGCCCAACTCAAGATGCTGTATATTAGATTCAAAAATAGAATTTATTTATTGTCACTTTTTTACTTTAGAGAAAAAGTCCTATAAGATAAATTATCCTCCTGCACCTTTTTCTTAGTTGCATTTAGTACTGCTACTGAAACTTGTTAGAACATTCAACTAAATCATCAACATCAATCAGACCTTAAGAAGCAAGGCACCTTTTTTGAGAAGACAGTAAAGGGGTTTCATTTATCAAAGAGGACTGAAATAAATGGGATACACACTAAAGTGTCCTTGCATTCTTCTGCATCTTATATATATGTTTTTAAGAGACTTCTGCTGTACAATTTTCTAAGTTAACTCCTGGCATATGGAAGATTTCTGTACATAATAAATTCCCAGTATAAATAAATAAAATTGTTAAATTCTGCAGTTGTATTGAACTACTTCCAATTGATCCATCATAATATCACCCTAGTAATATTACAAAGTAAGGGAAGATTTATAGATGAGACATGTTCTTGAATCTTTTTGCCAAAAAGCATATGAGAATGGTAATATTAGAAAGTTAAGGTGGAGAAGATAATACATACAAAGAAATACTTACCATCTTTTATTTGGCAAAAGACAATCCTAAACACTCTTTCCCCTGAGGAAACATTATTGATTTCTGTTACTTTCATCAATATCTTGCTAACATTAGTCATTATACTAGTATTGGACTCCCATCTCACATCTGTGTACACAATAAACAACCTTGACAAAGAAAAGTTAGAGCATATGATTAAAATCATCCTGCTAGGCATGGTATGTGGACAAGGATGAAAAAACAAACAAACCCCAAGGGAAGTGAAGAAGCCAATGTGACTACACAAAAACTCTGTAAAGATCTGAAGAGTCTTGTAAAGAAAAGAAAAAGACATAAAGAAAACTGAGAGCGGTCACAGATAAATACTTCAGAACAATAGGGCTGAAGTACAGAAAAAATGTAAACTCAAAATAAGTTCAGTTTTGGAATAGATTCTAGGAGTATCAAAAAGTGTTCAATATGCTCAAAATAAAGCAAAAGGTGGTCAACTAACTGATAGACTAGCCATACCCTTTTATCTTGAAGAATGGGAGACATGTTAAATACTTGGAGCAAAAAATGATATCCTATCTTCAAAAAGGGGAAGAAGAAAAATCCAGCAAACTATGGAATCTGACAGGGTTATCTAAAAAAATTCTAGTTCAAATTTTAATGTTGTTCATCTGTAAGCATCTTTAAAACAAAATAGTAATTGCCTTAAGTCAACATGGATTTGTCAAGTACAAAACTTGCTAGCCTAATTGTATCTCAGTGTTTGATTGGGTAACTTCCTTAATAGATTGTGGAAATGCTGTTGACACTGCTGTTTAACACCAGTGAACCATTTGACAAAATATCCCTCAATATTCTCATTACAACAAGCTATTTAAGGATGAGATAAAGGGTTTGACAATTAAGTGGATTCTGGAAAATCGTACATTGTCTGGATTACTTTTTTATGTAATTAATGAAGCAATCTTATTCACTTAGATTCTCAATCAATCAATAGGAGCCAATGAAGCTCTGATTATTTTCAGTGGCAAAGATGTGCAAAAATTCAGAACATCTGAAGTAAGTGATGAAGACCAGTCTTGCCAATCCCTGCAGCCAAATCGTTGTTCTCCCAACTGATTGTCTGCATCAAAAGGTTCAACACTTTCCATATCAAAACTAGCCCACTTGTACTTCCAACTCAGATGTTAATGATACACATAATAAAGAAATTGTATCCTTACTATGCAGTTCTATTAACTGTAGTTGTTATCTTTATTAAAGGAATGCTTTTA